>NW_021144572.1:0-256944 GCF_004193775.1 Glycine soja | reverse complement strand
CCCACGCTTCGAATAAAGATATTCCGGCAAAGGGCCCCCCGGAGAAAAAGGATGGTAAAAAGGAGGTGTCGCTAGAGGAAGCCAGCGAGTTCCTTCGGATAATTCAGCAGAGCGAATTCAAGGTTATCGAATAGCTCAACAAAACCCCGGCCAGGGTCTCGCTGTTGGAGTTACTTATGAGCTCCGAGCCTCATCGGGCTCTGCTAGTAAAAGTTCTGAACGAGGCTCATGTGGCCCAAGATATCTCGGTAGAAGGTTTCGGAGGGCTGGTCAACAATATCACTGCCAACAACTATCTTGCCTTCGCCGAAGAAGAAATCCCCGCCGAGGGGAGAGGGCATAATAAGGCTTTACACGTATCAGTCAAGTGTATGGACCATATCGTAGCCAAGGTGCTCATCGATAATGGTTCCAGTTTAAACGTGATGCCTAAGAGCACTTTGGAGAAGTTACCATTCAATGCTTCCCACTTAAAACCAAGTTCAATGATGGTTCGTGCCTTCGACGGCACTCGCCGAGAGGTTAGGGGAGAGATCGATCTCCCAGTACAAATAGGCCCTCACAACTATCAAGTCACCTTCCAAATAATGGATATTAACCCCCCTTACAGCTGCCTGTTGGGGCGCCCGTGGATCCACTCAGTGGGAGTTGTGCCTTCTACACTCCACCAAAAGCTGAAATTCGTAGTGGAGGGGCACTTGGTCATCGTGTCAGGCGAGGAAGACATCTTGGTAAGCTGCCCATCCTCCATGCCTTATGTGGAAGCCGCAGAAGAATCGTTAGAAACTGCTTTCCAGTCTTTTGAGGTGGTCAGCATTTCCTCCGTGGACTCCCTCTTTGGGCAGCCTTGTCTGTCCGATGCAGCGGTAATGATGGCCCGAGTTATGCTGGGGAACGGTTATGAACCCGGGATGGTTTAGGCAAAGACAACGGCGGCATAACTAGCCTGATAAATACTCAAGGAAACCGTGGGAAGTATGGTTTAGGCTATAAGCCCACTCAGGCGGACATGAAAAGAAGCATCGCGGGAAGGAAGAACAGTGGTTAAAGCTCGCGTTGGAGACAAGAAAGTGAAGGAAGCCCGCCCTGCCACATAAGTAGAAGCTTTATAAGCGCGGGTCTGGGAGACAAAGGTCAAGTGTTCGCGATATGCGAAGATGATGTTCCGAGTACTTTGGATTTGGTACGACCATGCCCTCCTGATTTCCGGCTGGGAAATTGGCGAGTGGAAGAACGCCCCGGCATTTACGCAACGAGCATAATATAAACCTTTACGGTTTTAAAAGCTCTATAGTTGGGCCTAGGCTTTAGAGTTTTTCCTTTTGTTAAGGCTTTGTGTCTTTTGTTTTTGAATTTATAATACAAGGATCTTTCTTCATCTGTTCCTGGTCTCTACCCATTCTCATTCATTTGCATGTTTACTTCTTTTTCTGAAACGGCAGATCCGATGACGAGTCCCCCGAAGGTACTAATACCTGGGACCCGCCTATCGACTTCGAGCAAGAAATGAATCAAACGGAAGATGAAGGAAATGAGGATGTGGGACTTCCCCCAGAACTAGAAAGAATGGTCGCCCATGAGGACCAAGAAACGGGCCCTCATCAAGAAGAAACAGAGCTAGTAGACTTAGGAATTGGCAGTGGAAAGAGGGAAGTAAAGATAGGTACAGGTATTACCGCACCTATCCGTGAAGAATTAATAATCCTGCTAAAAGACTACCAAGACATCTTTGCTTGGTCATACCAAGATATGCCCGGTTTGAGTTCTGACATTGTACAGCACCGATTACCTCTAAATCCCGAGTGTTCCCCGGTAAAACAGAAACTGAGAAGGATGAAGCCCGAAACCTCCTTGAAAATAAAAGAAGAAGTGAAGAAGCAATTTGACGCTGGATTTCTGGCCGTCGCTCGGTATCCAGAATGGGTTGCCAACATCGTACCAGTTCCTAAGAAAGATGGGAAAGTACGAATGTGTGTGGATTATCGGGACCTGAATCGGGCCAGTCCCAAGGACAATTTTCCTTTACCACACATCGATATCCTCGTGGATAACACGGCCAATTTCGCTTTATTTTCCTTCATGGACGGTTTCTCTGGTTACAATCAGATAAAGATGGCGCCCGAGGATATGGAAAAGACTACTTTCGTCACCCTGTGGGGGACGTTCTGTTACAAAGTGATGTCCTTTGGACTCAAGAATGCCGGGGCAACTTATCAACGGGCCATGGTAGCTTTGTTCCATGATATGATGCATCAAGAGATCGAGGTCTACGTGGACGACATAATTGCTAAATCTAAATCCGAGGAAGAACACCTAGTCAACCTGCGGAAGTTGTTCGAAAGGCTTAAGAAATATCAATTAAGGTTGAACCCCGCTAAGTGTACCTTTGGGGTCAAATCAGGGAAATTGCTTGGTTTCATTGTAAGCCAGAAAGGGATAGAGGTAGACCCCGAAAAAGTGAAGGCCATCCTTGAGATGCCAGAACCCCGTACAGAGAGGCAAGTCCGAGGTTTCCTGGGGCGCTTGAATTATATTGCCAGATTCATATCGCAGCTCACCGCCATTTGTGAGCCGTTGTTCAAGCTCTTGCGCAAAAACCAAACTGATCGCTGGAATGAGGATTGCCAAGAGGCTTTTGGAAGGATCAAAAAGTGCCTAATGAATCCTCCCGTGCTTATGCCACCAGTACCTGGAAGGCCTCTCATTTTGTACATGACAATCTTGGACGAGTCAATGGGGTGTATGCTGGGGCAACATGACGAATCCGAGAAGAAAGAGCGCGCTGTTTACTACCTGAGTAAGAAGTTCACGACCTGTGAGATGAATTACTCCTTGCTCGAAAGAACGTGTTGTGCTTTAGTATGGGCATCCCATCGCCTAAGGCAGTACATGCTGAGCCATACTACCTGGTTGATATCCAAAATGGACCCGGTTAAGTACATCTTTGAAAAGCCAGCTCTCACGGGACGAATCGCCCGGTGGCAAGTCCTGCTATCTGAGTTTGACATAGTCTACGTCACCCAAAAGGCGATAAAAGGAAGCGCTTTAGCAGATTATTTGGCTCAACAGCCTCTTAACGACTACCAGCCCATGCATCCTGAATTCCCGGATGAGGACATCATGGCCTTGTTCGAGGAAAAATTGGACGAAGATCGGGACAAATGGACTGTATGGTTTGACGGAGCGTCAAACATTCTAGGTCATGGCGTTGGGGCAATGTTGGTCTCTCGGGACAATCAATGTGTACCTTTCACAGCTAGGCTAGGATTCGACTGCACCGACAACATGGCCGAATATGAAGCATGTGCCCTAGCCGTCCAGGCAGCAATTGACTCCAATGTCAAACTACTCAAGGTGTACGACGACTCAGCGTTGGTAATCCATCAGCTGAGAGGGGAATGGGAAACTAGATGTTAGTGCTTAGCTCTACTGAGTTTTAAAAGATTGGCTAAGATTTTGTTAAAACATAAGCACTTAGACAATGAAGGAAAGCTGGAGTTGCTGCACATGATGTCCAACGTTATGTCAAAGAATAAGATCGGGCTGCACAATGCACAAGGCAAGATGAAATGTCAAATGAAGAATTGAAGCTGCAGGATTCACGATGTCGGATACAATGTCCAGGACATCCTGCCTGAAAATACTGGAATTGCTAAAAGCATTGAAGCTGCAGGATCCACGATGTCGGATACAATGTCCAGGACATCCTGCCCGAAAATACTGGAGTTGCTAAAAGCATTGAAGTTGCAGGATCCACGATGTCGGATACGATGTCCAGGACATCTTGCCCGAAAATACTGGACATATAAATCTGTTATCTCTTTAACAGATTATTGTGCAGTTAGCAACAGATTAGACGATCTATCTCTTGGAACGAATTAAAAGATAATTAAAGTTCGAATTACAAACTTGAATAGTTCGTTCAGGGATTAAAGATTAAAGATAAAAACTAAAAGATCAAACTTGATCTTTTAGATCTTTAAGTGCAGATTTTCAGGAAAATGATAGATCTCATCCAGCATCAAGAAGTTGCAGCCCAGACACACACACTGCTATAAAAACATGGAGGCTGCACGAGTTTTGTACCAAGTCCGGGATTGAAGAGTTATTTTGTGAGTTTTGGGACTTGATTGTTTTGTGAGCCACCTTGATGGTACCCTAACATCAAGTGTTGGACCTGAGTGTGTAGAGTTGATCTCTTGTGTGTAGAGTTGATCTCTAGTGTGTAGAGTTGATCTCTTTTGTTCAGAGAGCAATCTCTGGTGTGTTTTTGATTTGATTGTAAACACGGGAGTGTGATTGAGAGGGAGTGAGAGGGGTTCTCATATCTAAGAGTGGCTCTTAGGTAGAGGTCGCACGGGTAGTGGTTAGGTGAGAAGGTTGTAAACAGTGGCTGTTAGACCTTGAACTAACACTATTTTAGTGGATTTCCTCCCTGGCTTGGTAGCCCCCAGATGTAGGTGAGGTTGCACCGAACTGGGTTAACAATTCTCTTGTGTTATTTACTTGTTTAATCTGTTCATACTCCCAAATATAATCTGCATGTTCTGAAGCGTGATGTCGTGACATCCGGTACGACATCTGTCATCGGTATCAGAATTTCAATTGGTATCAGAGCAGGCACTCGAAATCACTGAGTGAGATCTAGGGAGATAAATTCTGATGAACATGGAGAAAGAAGGAGGACCAGTGAACAGACCACCTATTCTGGATGGAACCAACTATGAATACTGGAAAGCAAGGATGGTGGCCTTCCTCAAATCACTGGATAGCAGAACCTGGAAAGCTGTCATCAAAGGCTGGGAACATCCCAAGATGCTGGACACAGAAGGAAAGCCCACTGATGAATTGAAGCCAGAAGAAGACTGGACTAAAGAAGAAGACGAATTGGCACTTGGAAACTCCAAAGCTTTGAATGCTCTATTCAATGGAGTTGACAAGAATATCTTCAGACTGATCAACACATGCACAGTGGCCAAGGATGCATGGGAGATCCTGAAAACCACTCATGAAGGAACCTCCAAAGTGAAGATGTCCAGATTGCAACTATTGGCCACAAAATTCGAAAATCTGAAGATGAAGGAGGAAGAATGTATTCATGACTTCCACATGAACATTCTTGAAATTGCCAATGCTTGCACTGCCTTAGGAGAGAGGATGACAGATGAAAAGCTGGTGAGAAAGATCCTCAGATCCTTGCCTAAGAGATTTGACATGAAAGTCACTGCAATAGAGGAGGCCCAAGACATTTGCAACTTGAGAGTGGATGAACTCATTGGTTCCCTTCAAACCTTTGAGCTAGGACTCTCGGATAGGGCTGAAAAGAAGAGCAAGAATCTGGCTTTCGTGTCCAATGATGAAGGAGAAGAAGATGAGTATGACCTGGATACTGATGAAGGTCTGACTAACGCAGTTGTGCTCCTTGGAAAACAGTTCAACAAAGTAATGAACAGAATGGACAGGAGGCAGAAACCACATGTCCGGAACATCCCTTTCGACATCAGGAAAGGTAGTGAATACCAGAAAAGGTCAGATGAAAAGCCCAGTCACAGCAAAGGAATTCAATGCCGTGGGTGTGAAGGCTTTGGACACATCAAAGCTGAATGTCCCACTCATCTCAAGAAGCAGAGGAAAGGACTTTCTGTAAGTCGGTCTGATGATACAGAGAGTGAACAAGAAAGTGATTCTGACAGAGATGTGAATGCACTCACTGGGAGATTTAACTCTGCTGAAGATTCAAGTGATACAGATAGTGAAATCACTTTTGATGAGCTTGCTATATCCTATAGAGAACTATGCATCAAAAGTGAGAAGATTCTTCAGCAGGAAGTACAACTGAAGAAGGTCATTGCAAATCTGGAGGCTGAAAAGGAGGCACATGAAGAGGAGATCTCTGAGCTTAAAGGAGAAGTTGGTTTTCTGAACTCTAAACTGGAAAACATGACAAAATCAATAAAGATGCTGAATAAAGGCTCAGATACGCTTGATGAGGTGCTACAGCTTGGAAAGAATGTTGGAAACCAGAGAGGACTTGGATTTAATCCTAAGTCTGCTGGCAGAACAACCATGACAGAATTTGTTCCTGCCAAAAACAGCACTGGAGCCACGATGTCACAACATCGGTCTCGACATCATGGAACGCAGCAGAAAAGGAGCAAAAGAAAGAATTGGAGGTGTCACTACTGTGGCAAGTATGGTCACATAAAGCCCTTTTGCTATCATTTACATGGTCATTCACATCATGGAACTCAAAGTAGCAGCAGCAGAAGGAAGATGATGTGGGTTCCAAAACACAAGACTGTTAGTCTTGTTGTTCATACTTCACTTAGAGCATCAGCTAAGGAAGATTGGTACCTAGATAGCGGCTGTTCCAGACACATGACAGGAGTCAAAGAATTCCTGGTGAACATTGAACCTTGCTCCACTAGCTATGTGACATTTGGAGATGGCTCTAAAGGAAAGATCACTGGAATGGGAAAGCTAGTCCATGATGGACTTCCTAGTCTGGACAAAGTACTGCTGGTGAAGGGACTGACTGCAAACTTGATCAGCATCAGTCAGCTGTGTGATGAAGGATTCAATGTAAACTTCACAAAGTCAGAATGCTTGGTGACAAATGAGAAGAGTGAAGTTCTAATGAAGGGCAGCAGATCAAAGGACAACTGCTACCTATGGACACCTCAAGAAACCAGTTACTCCTCCACATGTCTATCCTCCAAAGAAGATGAAGTCAGAATATGGCATCAAAGATTTGGACATCTGCACTTAAGAGGCATGAAGAAAATCATTGACAAAGGTGCTGTTAGAGGCATTCCCAATCTGAAAATAGAAGAAGGCAGAATCTGTGGTGAATGTCAGATTGGAAAGCAAGTCAAGATGTCCCACCAGAAGCTTCAACATCAGACCACTTCCAGGGTGCTGGAACTACTTCACATGGACTTGATGGGGCCTATGCAAGTTGAAAGCCTTGGAGGAAAGAGGTATGCCTATGTTGTTGTGGATGATTTCTCCAGATTTACCTGGGTCAACTTTATCAGAGAAAAATCAGACACCTTTGAAGTATTCAAGGAGTTGAGTCTAAGACTTCAAAGAGAAAAAGACTGTGTCATCAATAGAATCAGGAGTGACCATGGTAGAGAGTTTGAAAACAGCAGGTTTACTGAATTCTGCACATCTGAAGGCATCACTCATGAGTTCTCTGCAGCCATTACACCACAACAGAATGGCATAGTTGAGAGGAAAAACAGGACTTTGCAAGAGGCTGCTAGGGTCATGCTTCATGCCAAAGAACTTCCCTATAATCTCTGGGCTGAAGCCATGAACACAGCATGCTACATCCACAACAGAGTCACACTGAGAAGAGGGACTCCAACCACACTGTATGAAATCTGGAAAGGGAGGAAGCCAACTGTCAAGCACTTCCACATCTTTGGAAGTCCATGTTACATTTTGGCGGATAGAGAGCAAAGGAGAAAGATGGATCCCAAGAGTGATGCAGGAATATTCCTGGGATACTCTACAAACAGCAGAGCATATAGAGTATTCAATTCCAGAACCAGAACTGTGATGGAATCCATCAATGTGGTTGTTGATGATCTAACTCCAGCAAGAAAGAAGGATGTCGAAGAAGATGTCAGAACATCGGGAGACAATGTAGCAGATACAGCTAAAAGTGCAGAAAATGCAGAAAACTCTGAATCTGCTACAGATGAATCAAACATCAACCAACCTGACAAGAGACCTTCCATTAGAATCCAGAAGATGCACCCCAAGGAGCTGATTATAGGAGATCCAAACAGAGGAGTCACTACAAGATCAAGGGAGATTGAGATTGTCTCCAACTCATGTTTTGTCTCCAAAATTGAGCCCAAGAATGTGAAAGAGGCACTGGTTGATGAGTTCTGGATCAATGCTATGCAAGAAGAATTGGAGCAATTCAAAAGGAATGAAGTCTGGGAGCTAGTTCCGAGACCCGAGGGAACTAATGTGATTGGCACCAAGTGGATCTTCAAGAACAAAACCGATGAAGAAGGTGTTATAACCAGAAACAAGGCCAGACTTGTTGCTCAAGGCTACACTCAGATTGAAGGTGTAGACTTTGATGAAACATTCGCCCCAGTTGCTAGACTTGAGTCCATCAGATTGTTACTTGGTGTAGCTTGCATCCTCAAATTCAAGCTGTACCAAATGGATGTGAAGAGCGCATTTCTGAATGGATACCTGAATGAAGAAGCCTATGTGGAGCAGCCAAAGGGATTTGTAGATCCAGCTCATCCAGATCATGTATACAGGCTCAAGAAGGCTCTCTATGGATTGAAGCAAGCTCCAAGAGCTTGGTATGAAAGGCTAACAGAGTTCCTTACTCAGCAAGGGTATAGGAAGGGAGGAATTGACAAGACTCTCTTTGTCAAGCAAGATGCAGAAAACTTGATGATAGCACAGATATATGTTGATGACATTGTGTTTGGAGGGATGTCGAATGAGATGCTTCGACATTTTGTTCGACAGATGCAATCTGAATTTGAGATGAGTCTTGTTGGAGAGCTGACTTATTTTCTGGGACTTCAAGTGAAGCAGATGGAAGACTCCATATTCCTCTCACAAAGCAAGTATGCAAAGAACATTGTCAAGAAGTTTGGGATGGAGAATGCCAGCCATAAAAGAACACCTGCACCTACTCACTTGAAGCTGTCAAAAGATGAAGCTGGCACCAGTGTTGATCAAAGTCTGTACAGAAGCATGATTGGGAGCTTACTATATTTAACAGCTAGCAGACCCGACATCACCTATGCAGTAGGTGTTTGTGCAAGATATCAAGCCAATCCTAAGATAAGTCACTTGACTCAAGTAAAGAGAATTCTGAAATATGTAAATGGCACCAGTGACTATGGGATTATGTACTGTCATTGTTCAGATTCAATGCTGGTTGGGTATTGTGATGCTGATTGGGCTGGAAGTGCAGATGACAGAAAAAGCACTTCTGGTGGATGCTTCTATCTGGGCAACAATCTTATTTCATGGTTCAGCAAGAAGCATAACTGTGTGTCCCTATCTACTGCAGAAGCAGAGTATATTGCAGCAGGAAGCAGCTGTTCACAACTAGTTTGGATGAAGCAGATGCTCAAGGAGTACAATGTCGAACAAGATGTCATGACATTATACTGTGACAACTTGAGTGCTATTAATATTTCTAAAAATCCTGTGCAACACAGCAGAACCAAGCACATTGACATTAGACATCACTATATCAGAGAGCTTATTGATGATAAAGTTATCACACTGGAGCATGTTGACACTGAGGAACAAATAGCAGATATTTTCACAAAAGCATTGGATGCAAATCAGTTTGAAAAACTGAGGGGCAAGCTGGGCATTTGTCTGCTAGAGGAATTATAGCAGCTACTGCTATCTGAACGTGCTCAAACGTCTCACTTAACATTAATAGCACGTTCACTACTAAGCCAACACAAATTCGACCGTTGCTTCACAAGTCCCTCTACATTCCTCATTCAAACTTATATTTTCGTGGAAATCTCGTTTTCAGCATTCCCCAACAGCTCTCAGAAATTTACGAAATCATTCCAAAGGCTCTGCATTTCCATGGCTACCTCACCAAAAGAAACTTCAGCTCCTGGTTCACCCGCTGTACCATCATCTCCATCATCCACCAAAGCACCATCAATCCAGGAACAACCTGAATTCCATATCCAACCCATACAGATGATTCCTGGTCAAGCCCCTGTTCCTGAAAAACTGGTTCCCAAACGACAACAGGGTGTGAAGATTTCTGAAAACCCTAGCCTTGCAACAAGTCCTAGGGAAGTGGACACAGAGATGGATAAGAAGATCCGCAGTATTGTGAGTAACATTCTGAAAAATGCCTCTGTTCCTGATGCTGATGAAGATGTTCCAACATCTTCCACCCCAAATGCTTCTGTGCCTGATGTTGAGAAAGATGTTCCAACATCTTCCGCCCCAAATGCTGAAGTCCTCTCTTCCTCCAGCAAAGAGAGATCAACAGAGGAAGATGATCAAGCCGCAGAGGAGACTCCTGCACCACGGGCACCAGAACCTGCTCCAGGTGACCTCATTGACCTAGAAGAGGTAGAATCTGATGAGGAACCCATCGCCAACAAATTGGCACCTGGCATTGCAGAACGATTACAAAGCCGAAAAGGAAAAACCCCCATTAAGAGGTCAGGACGAATCAAGACTATGGCACAGAAGAAGAGCACTCCAATCACTCCTACCACATCCAGACGGAGCAAAGTTGCAATCCCTTCCAAGAAGAGGAAAGAAATTTCCTCATCTGACTCTGATGATGATGTCGAACTAGATGTTCCCGACATCAAGAGGACCAAGACATCAGGGAAGAAGGTGCCTGGTAATGTCCCTGATGCACCATTGGACAACATCTCATTCCACTCCATTGGCAATGCTGAAAGGTGGAAATTCGTGTATCAACGCAGACTTGCCTTGGAAAGAGAACTGGGAAGAGCTGCCTTGGATTGCAAGGAGATCATGGACCTCATCACGGCTGCTGGACTGCTGAAGACTGTCACCAAGTTGGGAGATTGCTATGAAAGTCTAGTAAGGGAATTCATTGTCAACATTCCCTCTGACATAACAAACAGAAAGAGTGATGAGTATCAAAAGGTATTTGTCAGAGGAAAGTGTGTTAGATTCTCCCCTGCTGTAATCAACAAATACCTGGGCAGACCAACAGATGGAGTGGTGGATATTACTGTCTTTGAGCATCAAATTGCCAAGGAAATCACTGCCAAACAAGTCCAGCATTGGCCAAAGAAAGGGAAGTTGTCTGCAGGGAAGCTAAGTGTGAAATATGCAATCCTGCACAGGATTGGAGCTGCAAACTGGGTACCCACCAATCATACTTCCACTGTTGCCACAGGTTTGGGTAAATTCCTGTATGCTGTTGGAACCAAGTCCAAATTTAATTTTGGAAACTATATTTTTGATCAAACTGTTAAGCATTCAGAATCCTTTGCTGTCAAATTACCCATTGCCTTCCCAACTGTATTGTGTGGCATTATGTTGAGTCAACATCCCAATATTTTAAACTACACTGACTCTGTGATGAAGAGAGAATCTCCTCTATCCCTGCATTACAAACTGTTTGAGGGGACACATGTCCCAGACATTGTCTCGACATCAGGGAAAGCTGCTGCTTCAGGTGCTGTGTCCAAAGATACTTTGATTGCTGAACTCAAGGACACATGCAAGGTGCTGGAAGCCACCATCAAAGCCAACACAGAGAAGAAGATGGAGCTGGAACGCCTGATCAAGAGACTCTCAGACAGTGGCATTGATGATGGTGAAGCAGCTGAGGAAGAAGAAGAAGCAGCTGAGGAAGAAGAAGAAGCAGCTGAGGCAGAGGAAGATGCAGCAGAGGATACAGATTCAGATGATGATGATGATTCTGAAGCCACCCCATGATCATCAGACCTTTATGTTTTTTTGCTTTTACTTTTATTAGCTAAAGGGGCATGTCCCTTTGAACAATGGTTACTATTGGTCTGTAATATTTGCACCTTAAGCTCATGCATTCTACTTTTGTCAAATTCTGTCTAAAAAGGGGGAGTAATAGTTATGCATGATTTGGGAGTAATGGTATTAATATGTATGCAATAGTAGTATTATGCATGATGTATGATTTTGAGAAGTAGGATACGATGTATGCATGATTCATGATTTTGAGGGGGAGACTGCTGCTGATGATGACTGATGTAAGCTACTAGTAGCTGATAGAAGATGCTGCAGTAAGAGCATGAAGACAGGGGGAGCAAAAAGCTGATGTCACATGAGATGTCTCGACATCCTGGAAAAGACTAGTAGCTGATAGAAGATGCTGCAGTAAGCATGGAGACAGGGGGAGCAGGAGCAGAAAGCTGATGTCACGTGAGATGTCTTGACATCCTGGAAACGACTTGCAACTTGTCTAAACTACAGATTCCGCTGTGCTTGATTACTCTGATAATGAAAGTTGCTGATCCCACTTGCATAACTGCTCGTACCTGCTCAGGAAGTGTCTAAGTATGTTTTAGACAAAATTTGCCAAAGGGGGAGATTGTTAGTGCTTAGCTCTACTGAGTTTTAAAAGATTGGCTAAGATTTTGTTAAAACATAAGCACTTAGACAATGAAGGAAAGCTGGAGTTGCTGCACATGATGTCCAACGTTATGTCAAAGAATAAGATCGGGCTGCACAATGCACAAGGCAAGATGAAATGTCAAATGAAGAATTGAAGCTGCAGGATTCACGATGTCGGATACAATGTCCAGGACATCCTGCCTGAAAATACTGGAATTGCTAAAAGCATTGAAGCTGCAGGATCCACGATGTCGGATACAATGTCCAGGACATCCTGCCCGAAAATACTGGAGTTGCTAAAAGCATTGAAGTTGCAGGATCCACGATGTCGGATACGATGTCCAGGACATCTTGCCCGAAAATACTGGACATATAAATCTGTTATCTCTTTAACAGATTATTGTGCAGTTAGCAACAGATTAGACGATCTATCTCTTGGAACGAATTAAAAGATAATTAAAGTTCGAATTACAAACTTGAATAGTTCGTTCAGGGATTAAAGATTAAAGATAAAAACTAAAAGATCAAACTTGATCTTTTAGATCTTTAAGTGCAGATTTTCAGGAAAATGATAGATCTCATCCAGCATCAAGAAGTTGCAGCCCAGACACACACACTGCTATAAAAACATGGAGGCTGCACGAGTTTTGTACCAAGTCCGGGATTGAAGAGTTATTTTGTGAGTTTTGGGACTTGAGTGTTTTGTGAGCCACCTTGATGGTACCCTAACATCAAGTGTTGGACCTGAGTGTGTAGAGTTGATCTCTTGTGTGTAGAGTTGATCTCTTTTGTTCAGAGAGCAATCTCTGGTGTGTTTTTGATTTGATTGTAAACACGGGAGTGTGATTGAGAGGGAGTGAGAGGGGTTCTCATATCTAAGAGTGGCTCTTAGGTAGAGGTCGCACGGGTAGTGGTTAGGTGAGAAGGTTGTAAACAGTGGCTGTTAGACCTTGAACTAACACTATTTTAGTGGATTTCCTCCCTGGCTTGGTAGCCCCCAGATGTAGGTGAGGTTGCACCGAACTGGGTTAACAATTCTCTTGTGTTATTTACTTGTTTAATCTGTTCATACTCCCAAATATAATCTGCATGTTCTGAAGCGTGATGTCGTGACATCCGGTACGACATCTGTCATCGGTATCAGAATTTCACTAGAGATCCCAAGCTGATACCCTACAAAGCCTATATCAAGGAATTGGCTAAAACCTTCGATGAGATCTCCTTCCATCATGTTCCCCGCGAGGAAAATCAAATGGCGGATGCACTTGCTACGTTGGCGTCTATGTTCCAGCTAACACCGCACGGGGATCTACCCTACATTGAATTTTGGTGTCGTGGCAAACCCGCGCATTGTTGCCAAGTGGAAGAGGAACGGGACGGAAAGCCTTGGTATTTCGACATCAAGCGATATGTCGTAAGCAAAGAATACCCGCCAGAAATTGCCGACAACGATAAAGGGACATTGAGAAGGTTGGCAGCCGGTTTCTTCATGAGCGGAAGCATACTGTATAAAAGAAATCACGACATGACACTCCTGCGGTGTGTGGATGCCAAGGAGGCAAATCACATGATTGAGGAAGTTCATGAGGGCTCGTTTGGAACGCACGCCAACGGGCATGCTATGGCCAGGAAGATCCTAAGAGCAGGTTATTACTGGCTTACCATGGAAAGTGATTGTTGTGTCCATGTGAGGAAATGCCACAAATGTCAAGCATTCTCAGATAATGTCAAT
Source organism: Glycine soja (assembly GCF_004193775.1). Taxonomy (NCBI): domain Eukaryota; kingdom Viridiplantae; phylum Streptophyta; class Magnoliopsida; order Fabales; family Fabaceae; genus Glycine; species Glycine soja. The sequence continues at coordinate 243,101 of NW_021144572.1, read as the reverse complement.
GCCCCACCACACCCTCTGAATGTCATGTCCGCCCCTTGGCCTTTCTCCATGTGGGGAATAGATGTCATCGGGGCCATCGAGCCCAAGGCCTCGAATGGTCATCGCTTCATCCTCGTAGCGATAGATTATTTCACCAAGTGGGTCGAGGCGGCTTCATATACCAATGTCACGAGGAATGTGGTGATCAAGTTCATTAAGAAAGAGATCATCTGCCGATATGGTTTGCCAAGGAAGATTATCACGGACAACGGCACCAACCTGAATAACAAGATGATGGGGGAAATGTGCGAGGAGTTTAAAATCCAGCATCACAATTCCACACCCTACCGACCAAAGATGAATGGAGCCGTGGAAGCAGCCAATAAGAATATCAAAAAGATTATCCAAAAGATGACCTTGTCATACAAGGATTGGCACGAAATGCTCCCATTCGCGTTACACGGTTACCGGACTTCAGTGCGAACGTCAACTGGGGCAACGCCGTTCTCATTGGTATATGGGATGGAGGCTGTGTTACCGTTTGAAGTAGAAGTCCCGTCATTAAGGATCTTGGCAGAATCCGGATTAAAGGAATCAGAGTGGGCTCAAACACGCTATGACCAGCTCAACCTCATTGAGGGTAAGCGCTTAACAACCATGAGTCATGGGCGCTTATACCAGCAAAGAATGAAGAGTGCATTCGATAAGAAAGTACGCTTACGCAAGTTCCATGAGGGAGACCTTGTGCTAAAGAAAATGTCCCATGCTGTCAAGGACCATCGAGGGAAATGGGCCCCGAACTACGAAGGGCCTTTTGTTGTGAAGAGGGCTTTTTCCGGAGGAGCCCTGGTGCTTACCAACATGGATGGCGAAGAGCTACCTTCACCCGTGAACTCTGATGTCGTCAAACAATATTATGCTTAGAAGCTGGGGCAATTAAGGATGTCGCTGCATGTTCTTTATCTTTATGCGTTTTCTGGATTTCCCCCAGGGGTTTCCTGTCTGTTGTATCTCTCGTTACAATCTGTCAAAGAAATGAACGTGGATTCGAGGCTTTAGTCCTCACGTTAGTTTCAAACCTTGCGTTAATCTGTGATCACCTGAGCCCTTCCGCTCAGTTCATGGGATGCCCCAAGTGCTTAATTAGAATTGAACCTGAACCAACTTTCCCTAAATTTGCTGCGTTTGAAAACATTCATGCATACGCATACGCATACGCATGCATATTGTTGTGGTAAAACAGGGGCAGGATCATCTTGGGCTACCTTCTGGGGTAGAGACAAAACATGAACGGCATAAACCAATCAAGGTAAGATAATGACGCGGTCAAGATTGGCCATACCTGGTTGTTTATTACTTGCAGGTACTTAAGGACGGATGCAAGTGGGGATGGGGTCACGACCGACCGATCGTTGCCCCTTCTCTGCGCGAAACAAGCAGAGAATGTCGCTGCAAGGCAGCCCCGTATCCTTTGTATTTTGCAGTTTTCTTTTACTATTTGTTTGTTTTAAAAAGTAAAAATAAGTAATCAACGCCTAATTCTAACCTAAGTAAGTTCAAGTTAGGCAAGACGCTAATCCATGAGAAGGGAGGGGACATGGTTAATGTTCCCCTCAAAAAAAAAAAAAATGTGCAGGTTAGCTCGCCTGGGCGAGCCACCCCTGCACCAAATTATAAGAATGACGAAAGGGGGGACGTTTTTGCATTCAAAAACTTCTTTTCCCCCCTTTCAAAAGCCATACCCACGGGATTGACGAGTTTGCAGCCCTAGGGTCATCCTTTTTCGCATTTTTTGATTCCGTTTTGCGCTTTTGTTCATCACCAACAAGTAAGTGTTCCATCCCTAAGCTTTCTAGCTTTTCATTGGTGTATTTTGATCTCCTTTTGGTGCTCTAAATTGTGGGAGTTTGCTCAAATATATGGGGCAATTTTGTTTTGTTTTCTTGCTTGATTAGGTTGAATTAGGGGTGTGTATGGGATGGCCCTAGGCCTATAATGCATTTTGGAACAATGGGACATGCCACATTGTCCCCGTTCTCTTGCTATTGACGCCTAAATGCGCGCCCACCAAGTGTTCGGTGAAATGCCTCAATGGCATTAGCGCGTGACTTTTGTAAGGAAACAACCCATGGGGCATTTTGGTTTGTACATATTTTCTATTTTTGGAATATGTATTCATTCCCGAAAAAGGCTAGAGTAATTGCCCCACATATATATCCTAGGCCTAGGAACTAAAATTTTATGCAAAAAGAACACAAGAGGAGGTGCATATTGGGTAAAGTTACCCTTTTTGGCCAGCAATCAGCTATGGGCCACGCTACAATAATTTCCCTACGCCTAGATGTTTAGGAATTTTGCTCGTCATGAATGTGTTGGTTTAGAATAGGTAGCAAAATACCTTTGGCAATTTACACTTTGGGTATGATAGCAAAATACTTGGATGTACGTACATATAATTTTTGGTAGTCAAAATGTCTCACAAAAAAATATATATAAATATGTTGCATGTTATGTAAAGAAAATACATTACAAAAAAAAAATATACCTTTTAATTTGAATACAATTTTAGTCAGCAAAGGAAAATATACTTGAATTTGCATGCGGCTTTAGGTAGCAAAAACTTGAAAAGAGCATGAAATGTAGCACCTTATTGTGTAGATAGTCAAGATTCATCATGAAGTTTGTGTATGTATAGGTATTAGAAATACCAAGATGTGCACATGTGCAATTTTTGGTACCCCAAAATGCTTTGAGTATGCATGTATGTAAATTTAGCCAAGGAGATGTGTGTGATGTAAGTAACAAATACACCTTGGAAGTACATGTAAATAATCTAGGTAACGAAGCTGCCTTGATTGTATATGGGTGCATTTTTCTTAGTTAATAGAATGTCTTGTGCAAGTGAACGTTCGTAAGGAAGTATGCGCATAAGCTTGCTCTAAATTTACATTGATGTTTGTATTTATGGGAGGAGGTTGTATGCCATTTTTGTTTTAAGAGTAGTGTCCCACTGGTAAAACTAACTTTCCAAATGTTTGCCTTCGCAGGAAATGGCCCCGAGGAAGCTTGCCTCAAAGAGGTCCAGGAAGGACAAGGCAGCCGAAGAAACTAGTTCCGCTCCGGAGTATGACAGTCACCGCTTTAGGAGCGCTGTACACCAGCAGCGCTTCGAGGCCATCAAGGGATGGTCGTTTCTCCGGGAGTGACGCGTCCAGCTCAGGGACGACGAGTATACTGATTTCTAGGAGGAAATAGGGCGCCGGCGGTGGGCACCACTGGTTATTCCCATGGCCAAGTTTGATCCAGAAATAGTCCTTGAGTTTTATGCCAATGCTTGGCCAACAGAGGAGGGCGTGCGTGACATGAGATCCTGGGTAAGGGGTCAGTGGATCCCGTTTGATGCCGATGCTATCGGCCAACTCCTAGGATATCCGTTGGTGTTGGAAGAGGGCCAGGAATGTGAGTATGGCCAGAGGAGGAACCGGTCTGATGGGTTCGATGAGGAGGCCATCGCCCAGCTGCTATGTATACCGGGGCAGGATTTTGCCCAGACTACTGTAGGGAGGCGAGTGCGAATCATGCGCACCAACATGACCACCCTGACCCAGATATGGATGACGTTGCTCCTCAGCAATATCCTGCCCACCGATCATAATTCCGACCTTCCCATGCCGAAGTGTCAGCTGGTGTACGCCATCCTGACACGGATGAGCATCCATGTGGCTCAGTTGATCGCTGATGCCATCTATATTTTTGCAGGTATGGCGCCTACTAGGCACCCTTTGGACCCAGACAAGTCCAACAGGGCCCTGGGATTCCCCGCACTAATCACAGGACTCTGCCAGTCATTCGGAGTCCCCGTTGCACCTACCAAGGTGATTCGGCCGCCCATCACCCGGGCTTTTATTGAGAAGTACTGTACCCAGAGACAGGCTCAGGGTGATGCTCCACAGGCCGCAGGCGCGCCACCACCGCCTCATCAGGCTGGTCAGGCTGGGGCATTTGACATGGAGCAGTATTTACGGCATTTGGTTCGCCAGCAGGCGGCCAACCACCGAGCACATGTATAGACCCTTGATTGTCTGTACCAGATGAGCCTTAGCATGCAGAGCCAGGGCTTCGCTTCTTTTTCATGCCCTACCCCAGACCAGTTCAGGGCAGAGGTTGCATGGCCCGGAGATTGGCCCGAGGCCCAAGCAGGAGAGGCACCCCCAGAAGCTCCCGGCGATGGAGAAGAGGCCCACGAGGACGAGGAGATGGCCGATTTGCTTGACTTCTTGGGAGGGAGTGGAGATACGTGACTGGGAGATCCCCAGATTCATGTTTTCTTTCATATTTCTTTTGTCATTTTTATTCTATGTTATTGTTTTGACTTGAGAGACTAATGTTTGTTTTTGTTGTTTCGATTGTCATTTGTACAGCGCATACATTTTTAGATTTGTTGCGTTAGTGTTTATATATCATTACTATCGATGATGTTTGAAATTCTGGAACCGTGTAGAGTTCTTTGTTTAGGAACATCGTCCCAAAAATATATATGTTAAATAAACAAAAATCATGATAAAAATAAAAATAGAAAAGAAAAAAAAATTAAATGGAAAAGAGAACAAAAGAGAAAAAAGAGAGCAAGTAAAGAAAAAGAGAGCAAATAAGGAAAAAGAAAGCAAGTAAGAAAAAAGGTGGAAAAAGAGAAAATAAGTTGTCTAGCTAAAAATTGACATGCTTTTGAAAAGAGATGGTTTCCAACTTTTCTTTAAAAGAAAAATTCGCTGATCATAGCTAGTTTTTGAAAAAAAAATGTGTACACCTGAAGGGTGAATGCTATGAAATTTCCCCGGACGCCCGAAATGGACTTGGAGGAATGCACAAATTGATAAAAGGACATATTTTGGAAACATTAGGTTGATTTAAAATGGAGGAAATGAATCCTGAGCCCTAGCATCACATGACCATAAAAATTTGACACTTGAGCGTCCGCATAGGCGCACGCATGACCAGTTTTGCATAAAATTTCCAAATCATCATTTTTTGCATTTGTGTCATGGAAATAATGTGGGGCATCCCTTTTATCCTTGAACCAAACCAAGCCCTGACATGTATCATGTCTAGCCATTCTACAAGCTTTGAGCCAAAATCCTGACTCACCATAAACCTTGACCCAGGGTGAGAATGTCAATCCTTACCCTCGGAAGCGAAAAGAATAGAAGGGAAATTTCCAATCAAAGAAAAGGAAAGAAGGAAGATTTCCAATCAAAGAGAAAGCAAAAAAAGAAAAGAAGGAAAATTCCTCAATCAAAGAGTGGGAGAAAGCAAAAAGAAAAGAAAGAAAATTCCCAATCAAAGAATGGGAGAAAGTAAAAAGGAAGAAGAAGAAGGAAAAAAAGCTCCTGATCAGGGATCGAAGGAAAACAGAAGAAATGTGTAGAAAGGTCTTTGGACCGGACAATATCTGAACAATACAGAATTGTCACCAAATGAACAAAAAGAAGGAAAGGAAACCACGACCTAAAATGGTCTTCTCCCTTTGATTACCAACCAAAATCCCGTGCGCTAGCGACTTTTTCGCCCCGCACTAAACAAAAAACAGAAAAAGAAAAAGCCAACAAAAAAATCAAAAGCCAAAAACACACAAAAGCCGAAAAAACCATCAAGAAAACCCATTCCCAAGGGAAGTCCTATTGATCCATGATCACGCATGTAATTTTTGATTTGATAGGAAATAATTTGCAAAGTCAAGTCATGACATATCTATGGTTCGGAATTAGGATGAAACACTTACCTGTGCGAGATTGATACACTTTGAGTGATTTTCTTCTATTTTTGTCGGACCCAGTGTTTCCTCTAAATGTTCATTTAGAAACGAAATGCTAACATCCAAAATCTCAGTTAAGGTTATGGGGGATTTCATCAGCAGACTCTCCTTACCCGGTAAACGCATTGTTTTTCACTCAAAAAAAAAAAAGCGTATGCTACTCTAATCAGTTGGAATATTTATCTCTTTACTTAGCATGTTTGCATTTTAGCGAAGAAAACACCGAGACTTTTTCAAGTCTCACAAGTTATCCAGAACTACGTAGGTCTGAGTTCCTCATTGGAGGATACGTAGGAGCAAGAGCCTCGCTTTTGTCGACCACACCGCCTTTTGTTGCCATGACCCAAGAGCTGGTAGCCCGCGGAGACACCTTACGGTTATCCGCACCTCGTCATTCAGTAACCCCAAGTGTGATTGACGAGCAGAGGCCAATGTGGTCATCTGCGCCCTTTCCGGAGATGTCAGCATTTTCCGATGGAGACTTTTCAAGTCTCACAAGTTATCTAGAACTACGTAGGTCTGAGTTCCTCATTGGAGGATACGTAGGAGCAAGAGCCTTGCTTTTGTCGGCCGCCCCATAATCTTTGTCATACTGACCCTGAGGTCATGTGACATGCACCCTTGTATCATCCAGAGGCGGCGGGCCCGATGATACGCGGAGATACCTTACAGTTATCCGCACCCTTTTGTCATCCAGAGGCGGCGGGCCCGATGACAAGCAGAGACAAAATTTGGTCATTCTGCACCCTTGTATCATCCAGAGGCGGCGGGCCCGATGACAAGCAGAGACAAAATTTGGTCATTCTGCACCCTTGTATCATCCAGAGGCGGCGGGCCCGATGATACGCGAAGATACCTTACGGTTATCCGCACCCTTGTGTCATCCAGAGGCGGCGGGCCCGATGATACGCGGAAATACCCGAGTGGTTATCCGTATAAACATTCTTTTGCTATCTGTAAGACAGAACGCTTGATAGCATGCAGAGGCTGACATAGTCTTCTGCACCTTTTGTTCCTCCGGGAACAACAAGTCATTTACATGCGGAAATTTCATGGTCGCCCGCGACTCTCGTCAACCGAGAGGAGCGAAATTAGTGTCATACCCTAATTTTCGTCCGGGGACCTTTGCTTGATGACATGCGACCTTTCTTTGGTCCTTGTGAGGTGCTTGGCACCCATCATTAAGCAATTTGTGAAATTCCGGGAACGACAAGTCATGGTCGCCCGCGACTCTCGTCAACCGAGAGGAGCGAAATTAGTGTCATACACTAATTTTCGTCCGGGGACCTTTGCTTGATGACATGCGACCTTTCTTTGGTCCTTGTGAGGTGCTTGGCACCCATCATTAAGCAATTTGTGAAATTCCGGGAACGACAAGTCATGGTCGCCCGCGACTTTCATCAACCGAGAGGAGCGAAATTAGTGTCATACACTAATTTTCGTCCGGGGACCTTTGCTTGATGACATGCGACCTTTCTTTGGTCCTTGTGAGGTGCTTGGCACCTATCATTAAGCAATTTGTGATATTCTGGGAACAACAAGTCATTTGCATGTGGAGATTTTATAGTCACCCGCGACTCTCGTCAAATCGAGAGGAACGAAATTAGTGTCTTATCTTTACTTTCCTTTTATCTCCAATAAAAGACAAGTAAAGAGGGGCAACTGTCATACCCTAATTTCGTCCGGGGACCTTTGCTTGGTGACATGCAACCTTTCTTTGGTCCTTGGGAGGTGCTTGGCACCCATCATTAGGCAATTTGTGAAATTCCAGGACATGCCGAAAAACCAAAAAGATATTGATGCACAATCCGTAAGTTTCCGTGACACACCGGAAATCAAATGGAAGCATCGTTGCATAAATAAGTGAGGTTCCGTAACATTCCGTAAGTCAAAAAGGGGATGATTATGTAATCCGCAAGGTTCCGTAACATTACGGAAAGAAAACAAGTATCGTTACGAAATTCGTAAGTTTCCGTAACTTTACGAAAAAAGAATCACCAAAAAAAAAAGCAGAGGGGGTGTACTTAGTAAAAATGGGGGTGCAAATAGCACCCAGGCCCACTTGGGCCCTCCAGAATATTCCTCCAGAAGGCTGTTGCTTCTGGAGGAAGCAACCTGGCTCGCCTGGGCGAGCTGAGCTCGCCTGGGCGAGCTGGGCGGCAACCACCTCCCCTATTTTGCTATAAATAGGGGAGGAAGTGAAGAAGAAAAGGGTTCAGCCCCTTTGGCACTTCTCTCTCTTTCGAATTTGCTTGGAAAAATTGTTTCCGTGAAGAAAATCTAAGCCGAGGCGCTTCCGAAACGTTTCCGTAACGTTTTCCGTGAGGAATTTCGCAAAGGTTTCAACCGTTCTTCGACGTTCTTCATTCGTTCTTCATCGTTCTTCGATCTTCAACGGGTAAGTACCTCGAACCAAGCTTTTCGATTCATTCTATGCACCCATGGTGGTCCACATTGTGTTTCGTGCATTTTTATTCTCGTTTTGTTTACTTTTTATACCCCCTGTTGACGTGCTTAAGCCATTTTACTTAAGTCATTTCTCGCTTAACTTAAAAATAAAATCAATTTCCACCGAACGTTTGAATTTTATTATCCGTTAACTTCGGTTAAAATGAATTCCGACCGTTCGGTCGTGCCGTAACCACGTTGGAAATCAAAAAGAGGTAAAAAAAATAAATATAATAATCAAAAAAACATCTTTTAGCAAAATAAAGCGGAAAATCAATCGGACGTTTTCTCTTTGGGATTTCTCATTCTTAATCGAATTGATTAATAACTAAAGTGAAACTAAGGCTAAAATCAACTCGCCTAGTCAAGCTCGTCCATAAAAATAGGCTTTTGAAGTTTGTCATTTCAATTTCTCACTAAGTAAAATGGATCATTTTTAAGGTCCAACGCCTTAAAATGATCACCACTTAAGTAAAAAAGAATCACTTGATAAGCAAGAACTACGTAGGTCTGATTTCCTCATCGCAATTGAGGATACGTAGGAGCAAAAGCCCCGCTTTTGTCGACCACCCCAAGAGATCGTTAATGGTCCAATGCCTTAACGTTTCTCTCCTTTCAAAAACAAGAGATCGTTAATGGTCCAACGTCTTAAACGTTTCTCATCTTTCAAAATCAAAAGACCGTTTAATGGTCCAACACCTTAAAATGACCTTTTTGTTCAAATAAAACATATTTTGCAAAAAAGACAAAAACAACTTAACCAAACACTTTGTTCCGAAAGAACTACGTAGGTCTGATTTCCTCATCGCAAATTGAGGAATACGTAGGAGCAAAGGGAAACACCCTTGTCGACCACAAAAAGAGAAAAATATAAAAAGGGTATAAAGGATATAAAGACATAAAAAGGGAACATAAAAAAATCAAAGTCATGTTTGCACATTCGATTAAAGGCTGCCGTCCCTTGTGACGGACGTGTGGGGTGCTAATACCTTCCCCGTGCGTAAATACAACTCCCGAACCTTTCACTTAAAAGTTCGTAGATCGCATCTTTTCCGGTTTTTCCGACGTTTTCCTCAAATAAACGTTGGTGGCGACTCCGCGCGTATTCCTTTCGTGGAACACGCATCCCGCGAGTCACGCGTCGCCCTCCCGCCGAAGGGTAGGTTGCGACAGTGAGTCATTGTCACAACATTGTAGCCTTGTGTACCCTTGCCCCCTGGTGTCGTCACATGACGACGTTCAGGTACCCCGACAGATTTAGCAGCTTCAATGTACTGCGAGCAATCCTCAATACATTCTTCAGCAACATACCTTTCAACAATCGAAGCTTCTGGTCGGTGTTGATTCTTGGTATACCCTTTTAACACCTTCATGTACCGTTCAATTGGATACATCCACTGTAAAAATACAGGACCACACAACCGGATCTCCCTAACTAGATGAACAATTAAGTGAAGCATTATGTCGAAAAATGATGGAGGAAAGTACATCTCCCTATGACAAAGGACAATGGCAGCCTCGTTCTCCAATTCATCCAATCTTGCAGGGTCAATGACTTTGCTACATATAGCATTAAAAACAAAGCACAGACGAGTTATGGAAACCCGAACTTTGTCAGGCAAGATTCCTCGAATTGCTACAGGCAGTAGTTGTTGCATTAATACATGACAATCATGAGATTTCAAGCCAACCAATTTAAGATCATTAATGGATACAAGGATGTTGATATTTGAAGAGTATCCTTCAGGGACTTTGACATTCCGCAAACAATGACAAAAACTCCTATTTTCCTTTGTTGACATTGTGTGACATGCTGGGGGTAGATACGTTCGCGAACCTTTTGCTATTGGATGTAACTGCTCCTGTATACCCATTTCAACCAAGTCTTGATGACACTTCAAACCATCCTTTGTCTTGCCTTTAATGTTAAGAAGAGTGCCAATTAAACTATCACAGACATTTTTCTACACATGCATGACGTCTATACAATGTCTAACATCAAGATCAGACCAATAAGGAAGCTCAAAGAAAATGGACCTTTTCTTCCAGATGTTTGTCTCACTATTGGTTTTTTTTTTGCGTCTTCCCAAAGATAGTTATGATGTCGTTCACACGATCATGTACTTCTTTACCATGTAACGGTTTTGGTGCACTTTCATTTTCTTGAGATCCATTGAAAGCTTTCTTCAATCGTCGATGTGGATGGAACTGGTTTAGAAATCTTCGATGCCGGAGTTAGATATACGTCAATATCATTACTAGGTTGTCTTGGTCCTGCTATCATCATGCAAAGCATTATGTACTTCCGTTTCATGCACAACCAAGGAGGAAGGTTATAAATCATCAGCAAAACAGGCCATGAACTGTGACTGGTGTTTAAGTTACCAAAAGGGTTCATTCCATCGAAGGCAAGACCAAGCCTTAGATTTCTGGCCTCATTCCCAAAATTAGGAAACAAAGCATCGAATGCCTTCCATTGCGGACTATCAGCCGGATGTCGGAGCAATCCATCAATTTTTCTGCCTTCAACATGCCACATCAACTGTTTTGCATCATATCTATTAGCAAACAATCTCCTAAACCTTGGTATTATTGGAAGATACCAACAAACCTTTGTTGGATGACTATTCTCTGCAGTTGCAACATCACTCTCTTCATGGTTGTTGACCTTGTAGCGGGATACACCACTTGTTGGGCATGTGCGCATTTTTGCATACTCATTTCTATACAATATGCAATCATTTGGACATGCATGGATTTTCTGGTACTCCATTCCCACTGGACATAAGATCTTCTTCGCCTTGTATTGACTCTTTGGCAACATGTTATCTTCAGGAAGCAACTTTTTCAATAACACTAGCAATTCAGTAAAGCTCTTGTCACTCCATCCAAATCGTGCCTTCAAGTTGACCAAAGCTAAGACCGCATACAACCTTGTGAATGTTGTACACCCAGAATACAAATGAGTCTTTGAATCATTCTCTATTTTGTCATCCAAAGGAGCATGTGCTTGCCGAAAACCATCCTGCCCTAGGTCGCGAATCATTTCCTCTATACGACAACCCGTATCTACATCGACTGCCTCAGTGTGAGACAATGTTGGATTGTCTGGCAATTCCCCATGCCATATCCAATTTGTGTAATTTGGAATCACCCCGTGACATATTAGATGTGATCTTATTTCATTTAGCATTTGGTGTCTACCATTTGCACATTTTACACATAAACAAAAATATTTTCCGCGCAAGGAGGGGGCATGCATTTCGGTAAATTGGAGAAACTGTTCCACCCCAGTCCCATACTCAGCAGTGATGCCGGATGCTCTCATCCAACTTCGATCCATGTTGTCCATTTGCTGCACAACCTTATGAAGTTATGTAACATGCATGCGACATCTCACTTCTCTAAGTAAAGGTGTGGCCCTATCCCATTCAGGAAGTAATTTTTTTTTATAGTAGATTCAATACTACAAGTTAATTGTCTTTTCTAAATTTGACAAAATTTTGGCAGCATTTTGCCTAAGTTCCCAAGTACACAAGATGAAAGCGGTGATGTATTGTTATCCACCACATTCAAGTATGCACTCGGAGAACAAAGGGAAATGAAGTATACCGAAATGTTGACAAATTTTAAAAAAGAAAATTAACCTATACGTAATAATCTACTATAAAAAAAGATTCTTCCCAAACTGTCCAAACGGACAATTCAAGATTCAATACACCAATTAATACAAACTATCTGTATTAATCGATGTATAGAATCTCAAACGGGAAACTAAGGTTCACTCACAATGCTCATAATTTAGTTATATAATACATCATGTCATATACAAAGAAGCATTCAATTATCATTGTTGTGAGTCAAAGAAATACAAACCTAAAAAATATGGTAAATAACAGCTACGACTGTGACGACAGTAATGGCAAGGCAAAGACAGCAGTGTAGATTCAACTCCTCAGTACGTGGGAAAATTAATTGGTTCTAGGTTATTTTTCAGAAGCAGCTACCTACAAACAAAAAATACATAATATCCAATATATCAGAGCTTATTTCTACTTCTCAAGCACAAGGTATGAAGAATCGTGTAATTAACGATGTAAATAAGAACTATAACTGACTGACATAAAAGTTACAAATAAATTTGTATACTAAACTCCAACGAAATGTAATTAATAAAAATGAAGGTTGGTTAAACTTTCTTCTACCAATACCATTTTGAATATGTATGAGTCTGAAACTAATAACTGTTAGAACAAAAATCAATTGTTCAGAATTTTCGTAATACAAATCCATAATAATTGACCGGCCTTTTACAAATATTAATGCTAACCTCGTCAGCAAGTACTCAACAAAATAAAAAGGGTGCATAAGCATAAAGAAGGCTTTATTGTAAATGATACATCATGCATGAAACTGTCTGCGGTTTTCATTTAGCTATTATGAAAAATTTGAGTTATTAAGTAGGCTATATATTAGGTCAAAGCTAAGGATCATTGTTTAAGTATGAGCAATATCAGTCATAAAATACCGGTATTTCTAGGGAGTATCAAGCTAACTCCATGCAGTTTCTGACATTCAAAGGAAAAGTTGGATCATTTAGATCCAGCCAGATACATACTTAGCTTTCCAGTGAGCACATTCTTTATTCTCTAGTAGTTCAAGAAGTCCTTCCAGTATCTGCATATTTAATTTAAAGTAAATAATTAACATATTTAATCAAACGATAAAAGGAAAAAGGAAAGAAAAAAAAAGTGTAATGAGTTTCAATAAAGGAAACAATCCAAACTTCATATGTTGAAAATAAAGGATTTCTAATATATACTGCCATAGTTTTCTGTCAAGGCTTTTAACTGTTTAGTGCAAGTTTGGGCTCAACAGTGCATATTGGAATGCAAGAAGAGCTCATACCTGTCAATTAACCTCATATATTCTCAATTAAAAACAGTTATAGAAGAATAAAACATTTAAAATTAGTACCTCCAATCTTTCACAGCTGCAGCAGTGAGCTGTATATTATCATATTCATGAGATGAACGATAATTTTACCAAAAAAGGGGTGGCACCACCTATATCTGATCAAACCAGTAGCATTTATAGGAACCTGAAATTAAAATAAATACTCATTAGTGTTAATATCACCATCCTGAAATTAAAACTAGTGGTGCTGGTAACTTAGATAGCAAGTCAACCAGAGGGTAAGGTAGCCACCTACTCAAGCCAAAAGGATATTGATAATTGACCATTCCCAATTCCACATATTATATTTCTTTTAAAAATTTCCCAACCTTGAAGACAAAACTCACCCTTTTCTGATAATTGCATCTTTTCCATGACTTAAAGACAAAACACACCTCAATTTCCAGGTAGATTCAAACACCTTTTTCTGCTCTACCAAAGGTAGATTCAGATAATATAGTTAGTGATAATTGTTACTTTGTAACAAACTAATTAGTGATAATTGTTACATTTTGCATTTAAGTCTTGTCTTGTATACAACATATGCTTCTTTTCTGTTGTATTGTTGTTATGAAAAGCTTAAAAATTATGAAATAAAAAAGTCATTATAATTCTTCATAGGTAGAATGTGATTGTGTATTCCTCCAACCCCTCAATTTGCTTACTTTTTTTAAATTGCTTTGTCATAGATGCATGAATTAGCATCTGGACTCATTTAAGGACCCTGTTTTTTAGGGGAAGAACCAAATTTTGTTTGTTGTAACTTAAGTTTCCAATTCCCTAGCAAGATAGGTTACTGCTAATATGATAGTTTGAAGGTCATTTCCTCTTTTTGGTAAATATAATATAATTTTTACCCCAAGCATAATTATTTCCTTTCCTTAAGTAGTTTAGGTGAGTATTTGTGTTCATGCCGGTTGTAGATCAAAGTTATTTTTCCAGAAATAAGTTTTCAGTGAAAAGTTTTATCCATATTGGTTTTCCACATAGAATTAAACTATATCCGATTTTTTTTTCCGACAAATGCTACTTTGTTAGTTGTTAGTTTTTGTTAATGCTTAGTTGGCTTGCAACTGTGGCCTATAACATTAGTGGATAGGAGAGAACAATTAACTAGCATGAGTGACTGATAATTGGTGAGTTTCTTGAGTTAGTGTGTGTTCAACCAACTAATGGTGATTGTTAGTTAGTAGCACAGTATGTGGGTAAGGTGGCAATGCATAGCATAATTCTTGAAATTTTTCTGTAAAATAGGGTCTGCAACAAGAAGCAATTATATTTGTTTGCAGAGTGCTTCTTTATTTATTGGATAATTTCCTTTGACCAGAACTCCAGAAGTTTCCTTAGTTACTTCTGGTGAAATAAATGTGTTCTTACACTCAACTTTCATTTTTATTAGTGTTGGGGCTACACAAGTTTCTGTGTGTAAGGTGAGGTATTATAACAGTAGAAGGGATAAGTCATAAGTTAAAGAGGTTCAAAATTGAAAGGCACATTCAATTTGGAAGAAAATCTTGAAATGAAACTATTCATCGCCTGGTGTGTCTGAGGCTATCAGGTTAAAAAAAATGAACTTAAAAAGCAAATGAGTTAATCTAGTATTGCAATACATCGGCTAGTTAGTTTCTTTATAATAGTATCACATGTAATACGATTTCCGTCTTTTGACTTTCTTTAATAGAGGTAGTGGCCCTCTTTAATTTATGAAGAACTGGTTAGTAAGCAGAAACGATCATCTATCAAAGATGGTTCATGTCAGCTATAATAAGTATAAGCTTGTGTATGCTTGTAATCCTTAACAAGAATTCTTTTGGTTTAGTCTTTCCTATTTAACCTTCATTCGTCAATGTTTGTTTCTATTACTTCTATATATATTACATGTCTTCTCCTTATTCTCATATCCTAGTATTTTTTATATTTACTTTCCAAGTCCCCTTTCTCATATTGTTATATCCTCTTTTGCAAAGTTCTTTTCTGCTATAAGTTTGTTGTTTCATATATTGTTATATCCTCTGGTAGTTTGGTTCATAACGAAGAAACATACTTAGGTTTGTACTCTAGGAATTCTTTTAGAATAAAAGTAAAAAAGTATTCTGCATCAACCAAATGTTTTGGATTCAAAGGGAATGTGTGAACAACTGTATAACTGACATTTAGAAAAATACATGTGGTAGGATTGTTTTATGGTATGAATTTTTATTCTCTTGCGCTTTATTCACTTTCTATTATCCATGATTTTTAAGTCTATGAAAGCGGCTAATTGTTAGATAACAAGAAATTTGGCAACTTTTTTTTTGGGTGAGATGTTGTTCGGAAAAGCACTACTGTAAGTGAAACTGTTACATGTGAATGTGATTATGATTTCTCTTTTCATTCTAAATCATTTCTTTGAGATTTTCATGCTTCATACACCGAGCCTGCATCTTGATGAAATTCAAATATGCCAATTATTACTTGTGCAGTTTTGCTCAAGGTTTGAGCTATGATAACTCTCTGTATTATCTCTATTTGAAGCACTTGAGTAACATGACTCGCATTATGTTGACCATGTAAACATCTCAAAATGTATCTGATTTCCTTAGTCTAGTGGAAGGAATGTTCCACAAAAGTATCATCAATAATATAGAATCCTAATATCTTTTTATGTTCCTGCAATGTTATTTTTTATTTTATTGATATAAGACTAGTGTATATGTTTTCCTCACATGATGGAATCCATGCAGTTACTTCTCCTGTATATGATCCATGCAGTTAATGCTTGAATTTGTTCCATTTTGCATGGTTAATCAAAATTCCCAACTTTACATAGCAAATAATGTATTTAATCAAAATGTAGGTAATGGTATCATGGTAAGCTGACCAAAGTGACGGATTTGTTCCATCACTGCCTTTAGGGAAAGAAGTTAACTCATAGCATGTTAATTTTATGCTACATATGATGATTTTGTGTTGCATGTGGACCGTTCGATCAAAAGGGATATATATATATATATATATATATATATATATATATATATATGACATGATGGAGAATATTTAAGCACATATACCTGGACTAAGATGACACAATGATGGTTGTTAGTATTAGAGAAATTAATAATGAAAATATATATAACAAAAGGCCAAACTAGACTCTATAATTATGGGCGTGACTCTAACATGTATTTAACTAAAACACACACAGTTCAACCTTTGGTAGAGTAGAAAAGGGTGTCTGAATCAACCTGGAAATTGAGATTTGACAGGTGGTTTAAAATCAAATAAGGTGTTATTCTTAGTTTGGGAGCAAGTCATACCCTAGATTAGAACATCCACACCAGGGCACAAAGGAAGCAATTTGTCAGAGCTAGCACCGTGCAAGCATAGCAACTCCCACTATAGTAGTGCGGGAAATGTTGTTGCTGAGGCAAAGCAACGTTGCTACTCAATAAAAAATAAAAAAATAGAAGTCTGAAATTATTATTATAATGTGTAGATGTGTTAAAAACATTTTAGTGAGATCCATTGGAAGCAACAAACAAGAGTTGCTCCATGCAAAGATTTATTGCGTAGAGTTGTTTGTATTGAGAAAAATAAAAATAAATAATGTGTATATACGAGTCCTATTGAAAGAAACTATTGTGAGTTTGCTAAAATGGTGTGGTTTCCACATTAGCCTTGATGAGCATGAAATTAGTATAGCCTTCATGGATTTTAAACTCTTATATTGAACCTAACCAAATGTCTATTGTAAAACATGACAAACTTTATAATTTGTGTTCGAATTGATAAATTCTTAGGTGACTTGGCACTATAAATCCGAGTTTAAGTTAGTGGTTTATACTGATTCTGAAATAAGTAAAGCCTTCCCCTCACTCTTAACTTGTATTTGGAATACAAGACTCAACTTAGTGGCAGAACAGCTACGGATGGGATATATATACCATCGGGGAATGAGTGACGGTGCACTTGAACAAAATTCTATATCCATCTTTTATTTTATTGTTTTCACAATTTGAAGATTTAATAATTAAACTTCAGGTGCCAATTCCTTCTAGCCTTGATATCAAACGGTTACCTTGAATATAAATGAAAATATTAGAACCATGTAAAATGTACATTTTTCATGCCCCTTTTGTTTTAGTAGATTTTCTTGGATCTTATTTATCACGTTGAACATAGAGAAAAGAGAGTGAAAGAGATACATGTGATTGCTTTAGTAAAATTAATTGTGTTGTACTTCATATATAGACTGTTAATACTTAATAGATTATGTGGGAACCAATTTTAGGTTGAGATGAAAGATTTCATTAAGAATGATCAGTTAAATTTTCCAATAAAAATTAATTATCGACAAAACAGGATAATATTTCACACAAATAACTTGATAATAAAAAAAGAGCGAGTTTTACACTTACTTTTTAAATACTAACTCCTATTCATACTAAATGCAATTAACATGTGATGCATAAACTCATTTACTAACATAGGGTGACATGGAAGTGCTGATCGGGTGGATCTTTTAAGAAAGGCTAGGGGGTATTGATAGGCATAACTAATTAGTTTGTTACAAAGTAACAATTATCACTAACTATATTATCTGAATCTACCTTTGGTAGAGCAGAAAAAGGTGTTTGAATCTACCTGGAAATTGAGGTGTGTTTTGTCTTTAAGTCATGGAAAAGAGAGGAATACACAATCACATTCTACCTATGAAGAATTATAATGACTTTTTTATTTCATAATTTTTAAGCTTTTCATAACAACAATACAACAGAAAAGAAGCATATGTTGTATACAAGACAAGACTTAAATGCAAAATGTACCTTATGGACCTTATCACACACGAGACTTGAATGCAAAGTGTACCTTATGTTCCTTATCATATACTTAAATGACTATTATTATGTAATGCATTTCATATTTTTTTTCTAATTAGTAGAATCTGGCTAGTCTCTTGATGTTGAGCACCATTTTTATTTATTTCTTTATTTAGGTGCGTGAATAAGACAACTCCAAGGGCTATTTAGTTGATCATAGCACAGTACACTTCATTGAGGATAAAGTTTAGGTGCGTGAATAAGACAACATATTTTGAATTAGTTTGTTAGACTTATATCACATTAGGCGGTTTCAACTTAAGTTTAAACAACAAAACCAATTCATAATTAAAAGACCGAAATTTATTGATTCGGTTATAAATTAAAGCATTGAGGATAAAACTCTGTTTACATAGTCCAATCACAATAGTCGTTGTAAAGTACTAATAGTATATTCAATACCTATACATCCTTTAATTTCTTCAAACAACTTTCGAGATTGATTTACTTAGACTACCAGTAAAGTTTAATGGTTATGGAATCCATTAACAATAATCTCTATAATACAATATCAAGACTTAAAGTTCATTGTTTGAGGGCCCTAGGGACTCCTAAATGGTTAGAGGGGACTAGGAGGATAAGGGATAGGACCTATGGGTAATAGCTAATATGAGTTGAAATTTTATGGAGTAGAATCCGTGTTTGATATTTGAGTTGCCTAACCAGTGGTTTATAGTGTACATTTGTTATGGTTATAGTGTGTGATATGATGATACAGATTGTCTGCTAAACAACTCTGTATGAGGTCCCCCTCCAATCCCTTTTCCACTATAGGTATCAACCAAAATAAAAATACAATCCTTGTCTCTCCTCTGTCTCTCTCTATATACCCTCATATTCATATTAATTTTAAGCAAACCCCACAAACCATCATCATCATTATTTACCATTCCCGCCCCATGAAGTGTTCTCTTTGTCCCTTAAAACCATGATTCACCTATATAGTTGTATCATACATACAGTGTTACCTCAAAGTGTACATGCAACTCCAATTAAAAAAACTATTTTCACTTTCGAACACAGTCCTTACCATAGCACCCAATAAATTAAGGACAAGTTGGGTTAATTGTAATGTTGTTATATTTTCATGTTGCTTATGCAGAACTCAGTCCAACAGACCCTAGAGTTTGACCTCAACTATAAATACTAAGCCCGGACAGACCCTAGAACTGGTAAATGAAGAAAACTAACAAGTAATTACCAAAGTTTACTTACCTCACAAAAGTTGGACAAAACCTAGCCCGGACAAGTTACCGGCACCGACGAAACGCAGAAGCACATGAGGGAGGGCACCACAGGGGTTTGCTACGAAGGAGGTCGCTAGCTAGGGCGTGCTCACGACAGATAGGAAGGGCAAAGAGTTAAAAGGTAATGGCGCGGTTTCTAAAATTTTATTTTAATTTGCAAAACTGCAACAAGGACGGTGATTTCTTAAAAAACGTCATTGTATTCATTGGCATGCTGTGAAATACGAAGACGTTTTTCACTACTCAAACGTAGTCATTTGAACCGCTCAAATACGACATCAGGCAACACCAAAAACATTGTCGTTAATGTCGGGGTATTTACAAAAATGCCACCGCTACAGATTCAACAACGTTCGCATAGCACCGATGATATATTGATGTCGTGGAAATGCTTTTTTATAGTAGTGATGTTAGTTTTCATAGTATGATATATGTTAAGTCAAAAGATATTTATTATCTTAAAGACAAATCGTGACTCCTAATTATTTTGATTAGATACAAACAAATACAAATGATAAAAGTTGCATCTGATATGCAATCAAATAATGATTTGTCTCTATGTGTCTAAATCTTTTAGATGATGCACTCATAAGACGATATGATATAGCATTTAAGACGTGTATTTAAGACCTTCATTTAATACTATATGTTTGAGATTCTTTCATGCATATAATATTTTTCTATGATCTATCAAAGTTCTATGAAGAATAAATAAAGTCCATAGTCTGGAAGACATTGATCCTCATCAAAAGACGCACTCTGTTGTTGCAGACCTGCTCTAATAAAAGAAGTGAGTTTCCTACTGAAGTACAAGACACACTATCTTATCAGCATTGACCTTGCATGAATAAAGGACATGAATTTAATGCATTAAATGCTCCAATGGAATCAAGACCTTAGACGAAAAACAAAGTGAAGAATTCAATCGTTGAGAGACAACAGATACTTGGAAATGAAGACTATATATACAAGAAGCTTTCAAGAAACAAGATGTGAACAATCCACATGAATCATTCTTTCTTGTAAAAAGCTTTCTATAAATTCTTGTAAAGATAGTAAGCTCTCAAAACACCTTTGTTGGATCGAGTGGCCTCAGAATAATTAAGAAGGGGGGTTGAATTAATTATTCCTAAACCTTTACTAATTAAAAAATTACTCTT
This sequence comes from Glycine soja, assembly GCF_004193775.1. Lineage (NCBI taxonomy): Eukaryota > Viridiplantae > Streptophyta > Magnoliopsida > Fabales > Fabaceae > Glycine > Glycine soja. Next base: position 222,640 of record NW_021144572.1, on the reverse strand, counting down.
CTAAGGCTTTTACTTATGTTGTTAAGAGAATATGGAGTAGAAGAGAAACTTAACAGAAAGTAAAAGCGGAAAATTAAATGCACAACGGAAAGTAAAAGAGTAGGGAAGAAGGAAACAAACACACAAGAGTTTTTATATTGGTTCGGCAACAACCTGTGCCTACCTCCAATCCCCAAGCGACCTGTGGTCCTTGAGATTTCTTTCAATCTTGTAAAAATCCTTTTACAAGCAAAGATCCACAAGGGATGTACCCTCCCTTGTTCTCTTTGAAACCCTAGTGGATGTACCCTCCACTAGAATTGATCCATAAGAGATGTACCCTCTCTTGTTCTCAGTCAAACCCATGTAGATGTACCCTTTACTTGTACCACAAAGGATGTACCCTCCAATGTGTTAAGACAAAGATCTCAGGCTGTTAAACCTTTGATACTTTGTGAATGGGGATACAAAAGAATTCTCAGGCGGTTAAACCTTTGAACGCTTTTGTATTAGGGGATGGGAAGAATCAAAAGAATTCTCAGACTGTGTCGTGTTGAATTCTTCGACAAGGGAGAAGGGAGACACAAAAGAATTCAAGCGGTTAGTCCTTTGTTCTTTTGGAAAAGAGAGAAGAGAGACACAAAAAGAATTCAGGCGGTTAGTCCTTGGCGAATTCTTTTTGGCAAAGGGAGAAGAGAATGAAAAGATGAATAGCACAAGTTTTCAAGGTTTGGAAAACCAGAAAACTTCAGAAAGCTTTTGGTACAAAGAAGAAGAAGAAGTTCAAAGAGATTCAAGGCTTGTAAAGGATTGTAATGAAATGATTGGAAAAGTATTCAAGATTGTTGTTCGAAAGATTGATTGAAAATGCAAAACAAAGCCTTGCTTTTATAGACTCTTCATGTCTGGTCAAGAAGGCCATTCAGAAGAGTTATAACTTTTAGAAAAACTTAAAACCCATTTGAAAAAGTCAAAACCTTTTTGAAGAGTTACATCTTTAGATTTTTCAGAAACAAACACTGGTAATCGATTACCAAATAAGTGTAATCGATTACACAAAGCTTTTGAGTGAAACAATGCGACTCTTCACTTTTAAATTTGAATTTGAACGTTCAAGGACACTGGTAATCGATTACCAAAACATTGTAATCGATTACAGCCTTTTGAAAATATTTGGAACGTTGTAAATTCAGTTTGAAAACTTTTTTAAACTCATTTTGCTACTGGTAATCGATTACAACACTATGGTAATCGATTACCAGAGAGTAAAAACTCTTTGGTAAAGGTTTTGTCAAAAACTCATGTGCTATTCAAAGTTTTGAAAAAAAAACATTTTAATACTTATCTTGATTGATTCTTTTCTTCATTCTTGAATCTTGAGTCTTGAATCTTGATCTTGATTCTTGAGATCTTGAATCTTGAATCTTGATTCTTGATTGTAGGCTTTCTTCTTGAGTCTTGAATTCTTCTTGATTCTTGAACTCTTGACTTGTTCTTGATTCACTTGAGATGTTCTTTGATTCACTTGAGTTGTTCTTTGATTCACTTGAGTTGTTCTTTGATCTTTTGAGCTTTTTGTTCATCACCTTTGTCATCATCTTTTGTTTTCATCATTGTTATCATCAAAACACCTTTGAATCATTTTTGATTCATCATGAAGCTTTGCTTCCACAATCTCCCCCTTTTTGATGATGACAACTTCTGAAATCAAGAAACACACACACACTTTTTCCTAATCGATCACTCTTATAAATGCTCCCCCTTTATTTTTGAATTTATGCTTATCTTAAAATTAAATTGATTACTCATGTGAGTTCTTGATTTATCCCTATTTTTCTCCCCCTTTGGCATCAACAAAAAGCCAAAGTGCGTATCAAACTTAAAGTATGCAAATATATCTTAAACATTCATACAACATTCATAAAAAATATTAACCATATCATGAAGTAAAAACCATGAAGCAACAATCATAAACAGATTAACTTATAAAATCCAAATAGTCAAATAACATACTTGTTCAATCAAACCATGCAAATAAGGAAATAATAAGTTGTTCAAATACCATGTAATATAGCCAAAATACAAGGCTGAAAATCAAAGTAGTAATAATATTAAAATATAATTCTAAGATGATGGAGGCGGCGGTGATGGAAGATCGAAGCTTGACCGGATGTAAGATACATCTTCTTCAACCTTTGTCATCCTTGACTCCATTTCATTGAAGCGCATATCCACTTGCAATTCTAAAGTATCAAACCTCTCACCAACAAAGGTTTGAAGACCATCAAACCTTTCCAAAATCTTCGAAAGAAGAGATGAATCTTCTCCCTCATGTCCTTCTTCACCAATATTTCTAGCACCCTTCTTTACGCATGAGCAATCATGCTCCTTAATATAACCAAAGGATGCTATGACTGAAGCGCCTATAAGGAATGATCTCTTGATTGGAACATAAGGTTCAGAATCAAGAGGGATGTTGAAATGTTGAAGGAAGAGGGTAACAAGGTGAGGATAAGGCAATGGGGCCTTCAATCACAATGCCTTATGCATGCGATATCTAACAAGATGTGCCTAATCAATTTGTAAACCTTTATGAAAGGCCCACATGACAATGAGATCTTCTTCAGAAACCTGGGCAAGGTTTGAAGATCTAGGAAGCAAAATGCGAACTATAAGGTAATGGAGGATGCGACTTTCAAAAGCCAATGAACCGGCAAGAAGTCTTCCGGTCATATCCGCTTGGTTGGTGCAAACCAACCGGCGGGCATCATGCACCGCGAAATCGAATTTCCATTCATCAATCAGTGCACCCTCATAAGGCACACCTTCACTAGGCAATTTGGTTAAATCATAAAATAGGGATTGGTCAATGACCATCTTGATCCCATAAACTTCAGAGTTTAGAGTACCTTCATGGATTTCAAAATTAGAATAAAAAACTTTGACTAATTCAGAATAGATAGGTAATTTCAGAGACATAAATGGAATAAGATTGGAGTTTTCAAATGCTTGGAAGCATTCAAAATTCTCATTAGAGAAGAACTCCATATCTATGAATTTTGGGTCTACAATGGAACGAGAGGAAAAGAGGTTTGTGTACCGTGTACGCTGTTCCTCTGATGAAAATAATGATCCAGAGGGAATGGAGGGAGGAATTGGGGCTTCTTGTGACCCAGAATGCCGCTGACTTCGACTCGAGGTTCCTTTTCGCTTTTTCGATGGTTCTGCCATTTGAGGAGTGTTTTTGGGATTTCAATCGGTTCAAATGAAAGATATTGAAAAAAGATGAAGTTTGGGCTTTGCGGGGAGTGATTTGGGCAAGAATTGAGTGAGATATGGCTGGAAGAAAAATTAGGGGCGAGGGTTTTCGAGAGAGAGAAAGGTTGCAGATTTCAGAATTTGAAATTTGAATATATAGATGCAGGGACGCGTCGTAATCGATTACACAAATATGGTAATCGATTACCAGAGAGCAACTTTGCCAGAAATAACTGCTTGTAATCGATTACACTATTATGGTAATCGATTACCAGTGGTTATTTTAGCCAGAAAACAAAAACAACAGGCTTTCTAGGGGAGAAGAGGTTTTGAGTTACTATCAAAGTATTTTTCTATGAAAACACTTTATGAGTAACTTTTTTAATCATGTAATTTACATATTATGTCATGAAAAAAAAATATTTAAAAAACATGAAGATAATCAATTTTATCAAAAACAATCAAAACACAAGCAAGAAGAATATTGATTTTACTTAACTATATGAATGAATATATCATGCAAATAGGATAAAATCAATCAAGCAAATATACTCATGATTTCAAACAATCAAAAGACAAACAAATAAAGAATTGTTAGTCATCATAGTCAAATTGTTTGAATAAAAATTTCAACTTTAAGAGAAATTTTAATAAGATAATGGTTTTGATATTACCTTTTTTAGAATTGAAGTGTCTAGATCTTCAAAGATGAAGATCATGCTTTTTCTCCTTGTTTTTTTTATCCTTGAGAGACGTTCTCGTCACTTTCATAATCTTTAGTTAGAAGATTAATCTCCTTTTCTGAACCATTGGATGAATCATTGTCATCCCATGCAATGTATGCTTTCTTAGTTCTTCTTTCGTCAAATATTTTCTTTTCACTTTTCTCCGACCATTCTTCATTTGACGGACAGTTGGCCTTGATGTGACCAATTTGGTTGCATTTGTAACACCTAAGGACTTGAGAATCCTCTTGTGATTTTCTTCCATTATTGAAATTCTGACGCCTATCAATTCTTCTTTTCTTGATGTATTTCTAAAATTTCTTAACAAAGAAGGAAAAATCTTCATCATCTGAATCTTCTTCTTCGTTTTCTTCTTGTATTGAAGATGAGGCTTTAAGGGCTATGCTTCTCTTCTTTTTGTCATTTTCTTCATTCTGATTGAGGCGTTGAAGTTCCATCTCGTGTTCCTACAATTTACCAAATAAAGTGGCAAGAGACATAGAAGAGAGATCTTTGCTTTCAGAAATAGCAGTTACCTTGGGCTGCCATTCCCTACTTAAACATCTTAAGACTTTATTAATTAAATCCTCATTAGGAAAAAATTGTCCTAATGATGCAAGATGGTTTACAATATGTGTAAACCTTTTTTGTAAACTCTGAATGTTTTCATTTGGATTCATCCTAAATAACTCATATTCATGGGTAAGGGTATTTATTCTAGACCTTTTTACATTTGTGGTTCCTTCATGGGTTAACTGGAGAGGCATTAGTACAATTTGACACTCTAAAGTACTCATCTATCCCTAGGGCTGAAGTGATGATATTTTTGGCTTTGAGATCGTAATGGATTTTTCTCCTATCTTCTTCTGTCCACTGATCTCTAGGTTTTTGGGTTGAAGTACTTGTGCTTACATCTACTATAGTGGGTATATGTGGTCCTAATTCTATTGCTTCCCATATATTTAGATCTATGGCTTCAATGAATATTTGCATGCGGGTTTTCCAATAATGGTAACCCTCACCATTGAAAATGGGTGGTCTCTGAATAGAATTTCCTTCAGGAAACAAGGGATTTGAGGAGGCCATCCTACAAGAAACCTGCTCTGATACCACTTGTTGGATCGAGTGACCTCAGAATAATTAAGAAAGGGGGGGGGGTTGAATTAATTATTCCTAAACCTTTACTAATTAAAAAATTACTCTTCTAAGACTTTTACTTATGTTGCTAAGAGAATATGGAGTAGAAGATAAACTTAACAGAAAGTAAAAGCGAAAAATTAAATGCACAGCGAAAAGTAAAAAACTAGGGAAGAAGGAAACAAACACACAAGAGTTTTTATACTGATTCGGCAACAACCCGTGCCTACCTCCAGTCCCCAAGCGACCTGCACGCTCCACGCTGCTCCCAATGCCTTCATTCATGACGTTTCAACACTCCGTGACTTCCTCGCCGACACGCGCAAGGACGACGCCACCGTTTAGGTCCCCGTCCCCAAGGTTCTGCCGCCGCTTCCACCTCCGTTCGACGCTGTTCCTCTTGGCCCTGACGCGCTCGATGAGTCTGCCTCCATGAAGGCCAAGCACATCGCCCTCCAGTGCAAGGTCCCGAAGGAACGCGCCGTATCATCGTCCGGCAGCACAAAAAAATCGGTGCACTGGATCCCCGAATTGGTTATCGAATCCACCTTCACCTCTTCCCCTCGCAAATCGCGCTCCAATCCATACTTTTCCACTTCTTCTTCCTTCTCCCAACCTCCCACAACGTTCATGGGTCAGTATTTTTATTTTTTTAAATTTTTTATTTTGTAAATCCTGTTTTGCTTTCCCTTTGCATGCGCGTGGATGCGTATTTTCATTTTGGTTGTGACCAAAGACGATGGTGACCGTTCGCAATATGCTGGGAAGATGGGGCAAGAAGGCCGGAGAGGCTACTAAGAAGGCTGAGAGTCTTGCTGGAAACACATGGCAGCACTGTAATTTTTCTGTTTAATTATTTTATTTTTAATTTTGTCATTTTTATTTGTTTTTAGTATGGCTCATCCTCTTTTTAATTGATTATTGATGGACTATTGGAAGTTGGTTCCTTGGGGTGCAGGGGAATTGAAGAAAATGCTAACAGAACCTACAGGATTGCACGTTGAGGATCAGAAATTGATTTACAAGAAAAAAAAAAGAGGGATTCAAAGTCATATCTTGATGTTGAGAGGGTCAAAGATGGATCAAAATTGGTGCTGCTTGTGGACATTGAGAGTAGAGAAAGAAGGATACTTGAGACGTTAAAAATTGCTAAGAAGGAGAAGACATTAAAATCCTTGACAGAAATAAAGGGGGAGGTTGATAAACTTGCCAAGAATGTAATAGCACCTAGTTTCACACTATTAATTTCCACTACGTGAACTGGTGTACCTATTTTTGTGACTAATTAATGTTTTCAATTCAATGAAATTGGACAGGTAGCAGCTTTGGAAGCTGCTACTTCCACAGGTGGGGTTATAGCAGAGTTAGATATACAGACCTTGACAGAGAATTTGATGAGAACATTGATTGCATTGGATGAAATTTATGGTGAGGGTGAACTGAAATTGCAGAGAAGAAAGCAGGTACTAAACTCTTGATTTTATAAACTGAAATCTATATCAAATGATATTTTTGTGTGTCATTAACGTTGTACGTTTTGGGAAAAAAAATTATGTGAAGATTAGGAGAGTTCAACAAACACATTGAGACTCTAGATATGTTGAGGATGGCAAGGGAAAACTCAATTTCTCTGAAAAATGAAGAAAAACACATGGCACGTGAGACCAAGGTGCATTGTGGTGGTCACGTGAGAGGCTAGTTTGTGAAAAGTATCCATTATATGTAATGCAAACTCGTAAAAAGTTATCTGATGAGGAGTGTAGCAATGTTGTCTAAAATCTTAAATGCCATGTAATCTCTTATGCTTATGCTGCTGTGATTTCCCTTGTTGTTGCAGGTACGTGAGGAAGCTGTTGGATTTGCATAGTGTTGCCTTTGATGGTATTGGAAACCAATAATTTATTAATAGTGTTATCTGCGAAGTAACGGTTGTAGGATTCTTGAATGAGGCTCACCTGTTATGCTATTTTTAATTTGTGTTATTTCTTACTCGAGAGAAAATCTCTTCTTTCTTTCCAAATTGGAACAGCATTCAGGATTAGTTCTTGTATCTGGTTTTTGGTTGAACTCTGTACATCTGTTGCCTATCTTTCAAGTATTTTGAAATAATTTGTGGAATGAGTACCCTTTTAACTTCTTTCATAATAGTAAATATCTTATTACATGTCGTTTTCCTTCTCTTCCTATTTCTTTATTTTTTGTATATTTTATTCTACAAATAAATTGTATATATAAATACAATTTGTCATTTGTTTCCAATTGCATGAAAGGTTTTACGTAATCGTAGTGGCCTAGTGGGTTTCCAAAGTTTACGGTGGATATCTTCCAATAATAGAACAGGCCATGTATATTCTTGTCCTAAATTATGTAACTTATCTTCCAATAATTAGAGTGATTTATAATGATTGAGAATAAAAATATTAAAAAAAATATAATTGTTATAGATTAATAAATTTAAATTAATAATAAAAAAACATATTAGAAAAAATATTTAATAATATTGATGTGTGCAGGGAATGACCTCCTCATATATCAATATTATTTTATATTGTGTACCACAATTATGGCATCAGGAAAACTTTCCAACCACAGGTACACAATACAAATATAATACTGATATATGACCTACTAATTAAGGTAGTGTCTCAAGTTAGTTTGCAAGTTAAATGAATTTTCTCTTAAAATAAGCTTTTTTCCATTACCTTGTTATTAATAGCAAGCTTCCCATTTTGTTTAGATAACTTTTTCTGTTTAGCTTTATAATTGTACTCTTTTAATATTTTATTGACCTTGAATTCTCTATAGATGCTTGCTTGTAATTCACTTCATTCATTTGTTTTAATTGTCTATAGCCTAATTCACTTCAACGGTAATTTAAATATTGGTTAAATTCAAGACTCTATTTACCCAAAAAAATTATTAACAAGACTCTAGCAAAATATTTCATTTTTTTTTACTAAGAGTTGGTTAAATCCAATGATTTTACCGTTAATCAAACAATTGGATCATAACACCAATTATAAACTAATTTATTTTTGTAAGATCCAATCAATTTTTATTTTTGTTTATATTAGTATAAACTAATTTATTTTTGTAATTGAGGTTTTGATATGCAATTAAGGAGACCATATTCGGCCTTTAAGAGATCACGTGTCTCGCTTAGAGTAATCTAATTAAGACCATTAGATTAAAATTAAATAAATGAATAAAGATTAATTTAACTCTTTTAGAATTATACCGTTTCTCTACTCTTTATATATATATATATAAACCATCAAGCTTCATATAGTTAATGAGATACTCCTAATAATAATAATAATTTCTAATGAGATGTGACATGTTTCTAATGAGATCTGGTAATAGATTTTAAGATCTGAGTTCTGTTTAAATTTGTTTCCGCTGTGAAAGTTTGAACTTTTTCCCAATTTTAGTTGGGTTTTTTGAATTTTTCGATGGTTGGTATGTGGTGGGTTGTTCTGAGAGAATTTTCCTTTCTTTGTTTTTGATATATGCTATGGTTTCTTTATTAGGATTTTGGGTTCTTGTGTGAAGGATATGGCTGAGGTGGTGAAATCAGAGGAGTGTTGTCAGGAGAATAAGCAATCTACTGCTGTTTCTTGCCCAGGAAGTGGCAGTGCAATTCACAAGTCTCCGACAATATGTAGCCCCGCATCCACATCACCCTCACATCGGTAACAATCATTAAGTTCTTTACTAAGTAAAATTTATGGTATTTTAAAATATAAGGCATAAGTGTAATACTTAACGTTAAATATGGTGTAAGTGAAATTTATGTATTGATGAAGATCCAATTTAACTTTAGTACAATATGTGTACTAAGTAAGTCCCAAGAAGATTCAATGTGTAACTTCTTATTTCACCAACTTAAAGTAAGAAATATACTCTTTTACCACTACACCGACATGATTATTTGGATATTTGGTGCAAAATATAGTATTAATATAAGTTTATGTGAAAATAGTTCAAAATTTAAACTTTATTCTTTTTTAATTTATTATATTTTTATAATCTTATATATTATATTTTAAATGTATTAGTTGGTAGAATGTAAGAATATATTAAGAAGATTCAGGACTCCACACACACTTTGATACCATGTTAATAATGAGAGAAAAATTAGAGAGACATGATAAAAGAGTGTTCTATTATTTCCTAATGAAGAAAGGTTACCCACGGGTATGTGAGTTTTCTTCATCCTTTGTTGCTTTACAAGTTTATCATGGTCACTCCTCAAGGACCTGGACTATTGATGATGTTCCTCCAAAGAGGCAAAGACTCTTACTAGCTTACTACTTTCTTTCTTCTCATTTGTCTTCACCATATTGTGCTTTTATTCCTTTCCTAAGGTGGCATCAGGCAATGATGAACGAATTGTTGCACTTCATGCTAATGTTACTCGACAGTTAGTTCCTCTCATTCTAGGCAAACCACTAGTTGATTGTCAGTGGATTTACACGGTGAAACTTGGTTAACTCAAAGGTTCAGTCAAGTTTATGGTCTAAAGACTATGTTGATACCTTTTCTCCCATTGTATTTGGTCATCTTCTCCTGGCCATGATGCCATGCATTCTTAGCTTTTATTTTAGCTACACTAACGTCTTTCTTCACAGTGAACTTAAAGAGGAGATTTATCATCTATATAGTGAAACCTTCTAGTTTTGTTGCTTAAGGAGTGTTGGGTCTATTTTGCAAACTTTTTTAGGCTGTTTATGGCTTAAAGCAGTCTCCTTGTGCTTGGTTTTGAAGGTTAAGTATTGTTCTTCAACAGTTTGTTAGAGTTTGAAGTGAATCTGATTATACTATTTTCTACAAGCTTATTTTCCAGGGAAAATGCATTTATCTGGTTGTGTATATTGAATTATTGATGACATTATTATAACTAAGGATAATCAGGGCGACATTATCAACTAAAACACTACTTATTTCATCACTTTCAAATCAATGACCAGGGGTTCTCTAGTGTATTGTCAGTTGTCACTAACTACATGAACACCAATGACCAACCAACTGATATGACATTCTCACTAAGTCCCTTAGGGGTTCCCCATATTAGGTTCAGTTGTAACAAGTTGGGTCCATACAATTTGTATGCTATAGCTTGAGTAGAACTGTTAATGTATTAATATTAAGTTTCAGAAATGTAGGAAGATATTATATTATATGTAGGCTCAACTGGGCAACACACACACACTCTTGTACCCTTTCCTCATTAAGAAGCGATAAAACACTTTCTGAGCATCTCTCTCTTGTCTCTCATTATTTTAAACCTGTATCATGTTAGTCCCTTTTCTATCAGAATTTAGTTTCTTTAAAGGACTAACTAAATACGAATTTGTAAATTTAAGAACTAACTCATGAAGCACATGAATAAATTCCAAGATTAAACTGAGTAAAGGATAATTCTAGGGACTAACTTGCCAATTTAATTGTCATGAACGTTACACTGAAGCACAAATACTCAACATACAAAAGAAGGGTATAGTTTGAAGATTACATAGCTACTTGGATGTTGGTTTTACACACAAGAAGGTGCACCTATATGAACAAATAAGATGGCAGAGAAACAGTAAACTAAGAGCTATGGGGAGCACAAAACAAAAGATATGTGAGATTGAAGGAGCTGAATTATTTGAATCATCACAATACTTGATAGTTATTAGGTCAGTAACTAATCTCGAGGAGTTTAGCTTACTAGGTAAAACAACCTTTGTAATATGAAATGAAATACATATGCAATCATGCTGAGGCCCGAATATATAAAAGTAAGGGGGCATTTCTTTTGTAGAAAAGCATCAACTTGGGCCAAATAAGTAATTTACACATTAACCTTACCACATCAAACATGAAGGGTACTCAATACAACTTCCTATCATAGGAAATTATTTTGATGAAATTATAATACAAAACAACATGGCTATGGGAAAAGAAAGGCTACATTTTAAAGTGAGGGTTCACCAAAGTAGTATTTGACCTTTTTCAATGCATAGCCGTGTACGTGAGGAATGCGTTTGGATTGTAGTTAGTAAGAAGACAGGAGAGAAACTCATGAGAAAAGACAAGGCTAGTTTTGTGAGAAGAAAATGCCGCCCACTACTAAAAAAATTTGATTTTACGACGCAAATGCTACGACAGTTATTAAAAACCGATGTAGAATTTGCCACGGTGGCAATTTTGTAATTAGGGGCAAAATTTTCGGTTTATACATTGCGAATTCAAAGACGGTCGTACAGACCCGTCTTAGAAGGCTTGAAGATGACATTTTTTCAATTTGGGGAAATTTAAACAAAGACGACTTTGCTGAAGGACCGTCTTTGTTTAATAAACCCTAAAATTTGCACGCTGTGTTGCTGTTGAGGTCATTGCTTTTGGAAACATTTTGCGCGTGTAACATCCCATTTTTCGTAAGCCAATTTAAAAAGAATTTTTATTTTTAAATAAATAGAATTTTAGAAAAATGATCAGGTTTTTATAAATAAATAAATAATGAGAAATAATGATTTGAAGGAAAAAAAAAAAGACATTTGATAGGAAATAAAATAGAGTTCTTTTTTTTTATAAAATATTAAAAATAAATAAATAGAGTAATAATAAGTTGTGTGTATCCTAGGTATAAATAGTGATGTTAGGTCAGTTTTCAGACTGACGATGTCTCTTCTTTCCCTCATTTTCATTTTTTCCCTTCTCCTCTCAAAATCCTTTCTTTTTCCCGCAGCCCACCAAACCTGTCTCAGAAAAATGACGATCTCGGACTCATTCACCGTTGGATCGTCGTGAAATTTGAGAACCACGTTCACAACCCAATTCCTAGCATTCTCACCGTTGAGAATTTCGATATCATGTTTGAGATGAGAGAAATACCTTTCGAATCGTAGCCTTTTCCTTTTCTGCAGAAACCCAAAACGGTATGCAAAATTTATACTAAGACTCAAGCCTATATGCAATGTGGTACCATGTCAGTGAAAAATCACATTGGGGCACTTAGGATTACATAACAAGACACACCACACAATAGGTTTGTCAGGTCACTCTCACTATGTAAAGTCATAAGGTGACCAGTTAGGGTCACTTTGTTTTGCGAGAATGCTCCAACCATATGGGATCAGCATAAGATTAAAGGAACACTTAAACCAAGTGTTTTTACTTTATCCCAAGGCCTAGACTCCGAAAAATCCATTAGGGTCTCACCTTTCTAATTCAGATCCAACCCCTAAAACAATTTTTATACGTAGTCACTACTCGTGAATTATATAATACTCACAACCTCACACTCGTGTTTCAAACACGTTTAACATATTGCGCTACAATTTAACACTTTAGGTTCCTAACTAGGAATCCTACACTTTCCCTTTAACTACACATAAGCCATTTTCTCAAGGTAAACACTAGTTAGGTTATTGTATAATTCACAGATCACAACACAAGTATTATCACATCAAGTGTTAACCACACACTTATTCACAACCAAATTCCATGTCCACAATTTTAACATATTACAATGCCATAATCTACCATCACATGTTTACGTGTATCTCTCAAATCAACGCATGACATGTGCTATGCAACTTTATCCCTCCAGTTTACTGTTTGCATGCTATGCGACTTTATCCCTCCACAGATACTACTTTGAAAATCCCAACGATTGACATGTGCGGATATTCATTTCAAACATGGTGTCTAAATTTTGAAACAATACAACGGTTAATAAGTTCGGGATCATAGTTTTACTAAGATAGGTTTGGGTGTATGGGGAAAAACAATGAGCTACGTGCGAGGTACATTTCCCATTCAAAACTCTATATGAGTCAAATGAACAAGTAAAATATTATGAGTTACACTGATGCTAGCTTCCGCACTAATAGGAATTAAGATATTGATTAGATCTTATTAGAAGATAATTAATTAGATATGATCTAATTGATTGATAGAATATTAGATTTGATTGGATCTAATGAAATATTCTATGGCGATTAAGATAGAGCTCATGTTTTATATACAAGGTGGTGCATACCTCTAAACATGACACATGAGAAAAACACATTAGTTTATGAGTTCTCTCTAAACCCCAAAATCGCTGGCTAGCACTGAGACTCCACTCAAGTGTTGCTCGAGTAGACTGAGTAGAGGCACCGTAATTTCAACACTTTGTGATCAAAGGAAATTGATCATTTGAAAGCACACTACAAAGGTACATTATAATACCTTAGTGATTCATTTGTAATGCATGATCCATGGGATGAGGTTCTTTTTGCTAATGGTTTATTTATAAAATTTTAAATTATAGACCATGAAACCCCAACATTCTAGATATCATTGAAGCTTATAAGAAAGCTTCAGGGCAGAGAATAAACTTCTCCCAAACTAACATCAATTTTAGTCAAAATGTGCCTTCAAATAGATCAAATGAGCTAGCCTTGCTTCTGAACATAAAGGTTGTTAGTCACCATGGAAGTTATTTGGGTTTGCCTACTTTTGTAGGGAAATCAAAATTCCAAGTTATTCAATATGTAAGTGGTAGGGTGTGGAAAATTAAAAGGGTGGAAAGTGAGGTTCTTGTCAAAAGCTGGAAGGGAGACACTCATAAACTAGGATGCACCAAAATGGGGACGACGAGGGGATGAGGACGGGGATGGAAAATGGTAAATCTATAAATTTCAAGATACGGATACGGCTAGGAAATGACAATGGTCTAGCAAAATAAAGCATTAAGATGCAAAGTACAAAATTAACATTAAAAAGTACTACAAGCAAGTTAGTTCAATGTCTAAAACAATAAATAAAATAAAACATCAAGCATTGTCAATATTCTTGGTGATCAACTTGTTCTCCAATTCTGGCTCATCGAGTGAGAGTTCTACAAACTCTAAAGACCCCACATCCTCCATTGAATCAAATGCATCACCACCAACATCCCACATTTTGGTCTTCTCATTCTCATATTGATTGGAATTTCTTGATAAGAGATGGAGGTTGTTGTGAATGTAAACCAAATCTTCAGAACGACTTGGATTCAACTTATTCCTCCTAAGTGAGTGAATGAAAGAGTATGTACTCCAATTTCGGTCACAACAAGAGGAAGAAGTCGGTTGTCCAAGCAACTTGAAAGCCAAAGATTGAAGAAAAGGAGTCTCGACACCAAAGTTAGCCCACCAATTTCTAGGATCCGAAGAGTATCTCTTTGAAAGAGAAGTTGGACCTTCAAATGGACCCGTCATAGGTGAGAATTGAGCATACTCATCATAGACTTTATCAAAATCATCACTATTAGGAAATAGTCTCTGAAAGCACTTCATTCTTTCACGAGAGATTTCGACATCTCTATGAGGAGCAACTCTAGAGTGATCCTCATGAAGTCATCCATCACTATAATACCTTCATTAAGTATCCAACAAAAATAAGCATTACACATTTATCAAAAGGAATTATTTTTATTAACATAGAAAACAAACTTTAAAGAATATATACCTTGGATTCAATGAATGGGCTAGAAATTGAAGAAGAGTACAACTCTTTATCCAATGAGCTATTAAGACTTGATATATTGCATCATAAAATGAACAATTCTCCAAGTGAGAGATTTTTTCTTTCTTGAAAATCTCAAGTTTCACCTTCTCAATCATGGAATCCCACATCTCATGCTCCAAGTGAAGGCATGTCCTATCGGTGTCACAAACCTGAATCTTCTATAAAGATTTATCAAAAAAAAGTTATTAGCAGTCCTAATTAGGATAGGAAAACACATAATGTTTAAAAAAAGCAAGGAAGCCTCTAAAAACAAGTCTATTTTAGGCAATTTTGGAGCATATATTTGCCCTTCACATACACTGGCTACGTTGGCAGACTCATGCTTTGGACTAATTCTATGTGAATTTCCCCAAATCTAGCCAAGTTTCGAAGTAGAGAAGTACAATGTTGCTGCTGTATCTTCTTTGAACGATGTCCTTGCCAAACTTGGTTAATGTGATTAATGTCTTGCTTTCTTGTGTATGCTTTGTGCATCATTTTCTCAGACACTTTATGTAACATCCCAATTTTCGTAAACTAGATTAAAAAGAATTGTTATTTATAAATAAATAGAATTTTAAAAATAATGATGAGATTTTATAAATAAATAAATAAGAAGATATAATTATTAATTAAAATAATGATTTGAGAGAAAATAAAAAGAGTATTTTATTTATTTGTTTGATAGAGAATAAAATAAAGTTTGTTTTTATAAAATAATAAATAAATAAATAGAGTAAATAATAGGTCGAAAATGCCCCTAGCTATAAATAGCAACATGATAGGTCAGTTTTCAGACTGACTCCTCAGCCTCCTCTGCCTCACAATTTCGTTTTTTTCTCTTTTCTCCCAAAACCCTCTCTTTTTCCCGCAGGTCACCTAATCTGTCTCAGAAAAATGACGATCTCAGATCCATTCACCATTGGATCGTCGTGAAATTTGAGCACCACGTTTGCAACCCAATTCCGAGCATTCTCACTGTTGGGAATTTCGATATTATGTCTGAGCTAAGAGAAATACCCTTCGCATTGTAGCCTTTTATTTTCCCGCAGAAACCCAAAACTATCTCGGTAAAACTACGATCTCGGTTTCGTTAACCGTTGGATTTTCATGAAATTTGGATATGTTGTTTGAAATGAAATTGCACACACTTCCACCGTTGGGATTTGCAAGATAATATTCGTGGAGGGAGAAAAAGGATTCGCATGAAGACAGTACAAGTGGAGGTTTCAATCTCTTCTCCGTCTCTCTGACGTTTGGGAATTCTATCGGAGCAGTCGGAGGAATAACTGAAGGAATCTCAGGGAACCGCTAGAGATGTTACTATTGCTAGTTGAAGACATGTGAGTCCGCTCAGAGGTAAGGGATGAGTTTATTGCAATTGGGGGTTAGGATGAACATGTGTAGGGATTCTTAGAGAACTAAATTTGGGTTTATTTTGGGATGTTTATTGAATTATAATTTTTCCTTTATGATTATAAATAAAATATTGATGTCCTAATGAAAATTGCTTGATAAATTGTGCTCTTGATATTTGTATATTTCGACCTATGATTTTGATGTAATTGTGTAATATTATTTGAGGGGTTTTAGTCCTCATGTTGTGATAGTCTTTTATATAAATTGTTATATTGAGGTTATGAAATGATGATTCAAACTGTGAGTATGTGATAAATTGAACATGCGACGGATGATGAAATACATGTGTATTGAGATGAGATGTGTGTATTGAGTTGTGAACTATGAATTGTGCAATCACACAATTGTAAGACCTTTTAAGGACGACGAGTATTATGATGAGATCCACTGTGGGAACCCGACGAGTTAAAATGATTTTGAAAACAATTGAGAAAATGTGTGTATTGCATAGTTCATAGATAAAGTGTATATGATTCATGTGGTGTGATAACATGTTAAATTGAGATTATAATATTGTTATTGAGATTGACTAAAAGTGTAAAGTAGAACAGGTGTTGAATTGTGAGATACATGAAAATATGTGATGGTGGATTGTGACATTATGAGATGTGAAATTGTGAATGAGTTTTGGTTGTGAATAAGTGTGTGATTAACTCTTGATGTGACATTATTTGTGTTGTAAGCTGTGAATCGTACAATAACCCGACCAGTGTTATCTTGAGAAAAGTGTAAATGCGCAGTGTTAAAGAGAAAGTGTAGGTTTCCTATTTAGGAACCAGTGTTAAAGAGAAAGTGTAGGTTCCTATTTAGGAACCAGTGTTAAATTGCAGCACAATATGTTGTACGTGTTTAAGACACGAGTGTGAGGTCATGGGTATTGTATAATTCACTAGTAGTGTCTGTGTGCTAAAATGATTTTAGGGGTTGGACCTGAATCAGGAGGGAGAGGCCCTGACGGACTCTTCAGAGTGTAGGCCTTGGGGGTCACCGGGTTTGAGTGCTCCTTTAAGCCTATGCTGATCCCATATGGTTGGAGCATTCTCGCAAAACATCATGACCCTGACTGGTCTCCCTATGATCTTACTTAGTGAGAGTGATCTGACAAACCCATTGTGTGGTGTGTCTTGTTATGTACTCCTAAGCGCCCTAGGGTGGTTTTTCACTGACATGGTACCACATTGCATATAGGCTTGAGTCTTAGCATAACTGTCTCATGCACTTGCTAATTGTTTATTATGAAATTGATGTGTTATTATGTCTTGATCAGAGCATGTGATTTTTGTGCAATGTGATTGATGATTGAAAAGTGTGATTGATGGATGAAAAATGAACTTTGAATGACAAAGTGGTGGAATTACGTGTAAGTAAATTTTATTTAGTTTATATGATATGTATATCTAGTTGTCTTGTTTCTCTATTAGTTAGGAATGTGATAACTCACTCCCTGTGTGTTGTTTGTGTTTGGATCCTGTGATGATCTTGAACTTTGTGTTCGGGGGAGCAGACGACTAGGTGAATTGATTTAAGGAACCTTGTGCTGAAGGACGTCGAGACACAACACTCTAATAGGATGTGGCATTGGGATATAGGGTTTTATATTAATTGTATGAAGTCTTAGACGGTCTTGCTTAAACCGAGATAACTTTATTATTTATTTGGACAAGTTTGAATATGATGTAGAAGAAAGTGAATGTGAGCCTTTTATCCCTTTGAAAGACTTGTATGTACAAATGTAAAAAAAAAATACTATTAATTAATATTTGGATTTTTATTCCTTTGTCAGTATATATGTGAGGGGTAGAGGGTGTCACACTTTATTGACTGATATTTTAAGAAAATCAAATGCCAAGGGAAAATTTTCTATAAATAACATCAATGTATCTATACCACTTCTATCCTGCCTGTCCAAAACTAAAAGGTAATTAAGGGGTAATGTAATTGTAGAACTTGGAAGTTTAATTATAATTTCTTGACCAAAACTTGAGTAGCTATAATGATACTATAATCTTAGTACACGTTATTTGGATCATAAGGTCCTAGAGTCTTATTTTTTACTAAAAATAACCAATTTGTGTGTGTGTTTAGGTTCGTTCACCCACCTAAGTGGGCACAAGATAGGGAAAGTGTTTGGTACATTTCCCTTTGCCTTCTAATCAAAGGGTGGTCAATCATGAATTTTTTAAATATTCAATTTAAAAACCATGTGAATTAAAAACCTATGACGAGGTCCTATTATTCTTTAGAAAAAGTTTGTCAATCATAAAAGTATACAAATAAAAAAAATCAGCAGTCAAAGCAATTGGCTCACACATGTATACCTCAATAACAATTGATCATCAGCATGGCCCAGATTTCTGAATGGTGCACAAAACCAATCCCTTTGAGTCTTATAGACTTGCACAAAATAAACAAATTTAAACAAGGATACCATGTGTAGGATGGGAGAGGTCCATAAATCTCTCAACATGAGAAACAAATCTGGAGCTTACTATTAGGATTAATAAACCTTTTCTGTGCACGGAGGCAAGACACGAGGGAGATTATCAACAAACGGAGGCGCAACAAATGGTGCCAACTATTGTGGCAGAGCTAACCCTAAATAATGTGGTTCTTACCTATATACCGCAGACGACATACGGAAGTGCGAAACAAAGAAGACTATGGAAGAAAGGTAACTTACAAATGGAGTGACGAAGTGCACGAGAGGGAGCAAAAATCGGTTAACGGAGGGCAGGTTGGAGGGTGAGTGAGCAACAGGATGGCACGCGTTTGAGAGGAGGGTGGAATGAGGTTATTTGGGGTTATTTGGGAAAACAATACCAAGACGGTTTTAAACAAAAACAATCCTTGTTATCATTCCCCATAATTACAAGATTGCCACCAAGAGATTTTCTAAGACGACTATTTATAACCGTCTTAGAATGTATATCATAAAAAATAATTTTTATTCCCCTATTTACAAAATTGTCACCGCGACATATTTTAAGATGATTCCTTAGAACCGTCTTAGAATAAGCATAGTAAAAAGTGTTTTTCTAGTAGTGTACAACATGACTATGTCAAATAACTCAAGAATGACACCTAACTATAACCATAACCAAACAAAAACAAAATTCTTTGTCTTACTCTGTTCTATTATTATACATTATTTATGACTTATACAACTACAATATACCATTCAAATATATGACCAACAAGAAACTTAATTGTCTATCTTTTAGTGTGCCAGCAAGCACAACCATTATTAGAAAATATGCTTTTCAAATCGGTTATTTATGACTTTCTACATCGATTTTTAACCAATGTTGAAAGTATTATCGTTAACATCGGTTTTTCAAAATCGATGTTAACTTAAAATTGACAACATCGGTTATTTAAGTAACTGATGTTATATAATAAGAATTACACCCAAAAAAATGTATGAATGTTGACAATTCACATCGATTTTTATACAAAACCAATATTAACTTATATAGATTAACATCGGTTTTCTATAAAAACTGATGTTAACTTATACGTTAACATCGGTTTTGTATACAAACTGATGTTAACTTCCAAACGTTAACATCAGTTTCAGTCGAAAATCGATGCTAACTTATACGTTAACATCAGTTTTGGTAGAAAACTCATGTTAACATTTTTTATGTTAACATCAATTTTTAACAAAAACTAATGTTATCGTATAAGTTAACATCGGTTCTTTATAATGTTTGGAAGTTAACATCGGTTTGTATATAGAACCGATGTTAATATACACAAACAACATCGGTTTTTTTGAAAAACCAATGTTAAGTTATACGTTAACATCAGTTTTTTGGAAAAACCGATGTTGTTTGTGTATATTAACATCGGTTTTTTTAAATAACCAATGTTGTTATTAGGATTTTTTTAATACACTTTCTGTTTTTACAAAAAATCCAAAATTTAACTTGTAAATTTCAAATCAGACCACATAGCATAGCATAGATCATTTGTATTCTACTTTCAAACAGTTTTTAGCAAAAAGCTAGATAGTAAACTATCAATTGATAACTAAGAATAAATAATTTATTAATAACTATCAATAAAGAATATTGAATGTTAATATACAAGGAACATTAAAATATTGATGTTGTTGAGTAATGCTAATGCAAATGTACATATTGAAAAATAACACTAACCTATTAATTATTCCTTTAAGGTAGTTGTCTGGCCTGTTATGCAAGGAACAAAACCAGACAACTAGATTTTCCTTAGGCAAAATGATGACCATTTGCCAGTGTGTGTTGCAGAAGAGACCAATATGGGTTATTGTAGTATTATACATTATTTAAATTCAGTTGTTCAGTTTTACTTACCCATTCAGGTAGGCTTCAAGGTAGACATCGCATTTTGAACTCTGCATCCAACTCTTCATGTAACTTTCTGATTCAAATTGCGATTGCCCAGATCTCTGAATGAACTATGGCTCGAGGAATCCATATACATCGGAATTCCCCACTCGCATACTTGTCTCAGTCAGATGCCTACTATTGTTAACACAAAGTTAATTATGTATGAATTTAAAACAATAACTTAGGTAATTAACAATAATCTTAATTGACTTATAGAATCCACAACTGTTTAACAAATATGCTGAGACATTGACTACCGTGTGCAATTTCAGACAAATCTTTGTGCCTTATGTACAACGGGAAGTGTTCATTAAACACCTCGAACACGGTAGCATCCCACATAACCTGCAGAGGCTTCAAAAAAAGCTGTGGGATGGTCAATGTCATCAAATATAAGGGATCATGTACCTGAGGATTCGGCCCATCTATAGGTTTTGCTAGAGACACAACTATCTGTTTATCCAACATAGTTAATTAGCATAATTTAATCACAGTGAACAATTCAATTGAAAAAAAGAAGCATATGATGAGCATAAAATACTTGTTCAGATAAACGCTTCACGAGATATGTCGGCCAAGCAAGGAAGGTGTTAAGTTCCTGCCCCACTAAAATAACCTCGTCAGTGGGTACAGGAACGAGAGCCTCTGCATCTTTAACCTCCTCAACACCAACCTTCACTTGGCCATGCAACAAAGGGATGTTGTGAACCGCTATTGATCCCTCATAAATTCTTCCTAAGGCAACTAGACGGGAAGGATTTTCTTCGATGTACAACCCGCATTTGTCTGAGTCACCCGTGTCATGATCAGTTGGTGAGGGATCAACACAACTCCCCTTTGTGCTGACACGAGCAGCTGAGGGACCAACCTTAGGCTCCGAAGGCAATGCAAGTCATTGTGATTGCATTTGTGACTGGAACTGGGACTACATTTGGCTGAAGGATGCCATCAGCTGCAAAGTCACTTTTTTTGTGATCGACTCCTCCAGCTGGTCCCTAATTTGTTGAGTTAGCTGCTTTAGTTCTTCTGGAGTCATGGAGGAAGAAGTGTGGGAGGTCCATGTAGCTGATCCAAAGTATTGCTTGATGGTTACACCGACTCCAGCAACACGCACATGACCAGGGTGTTCTGGTCGCCCAATGGCAGCAGTGAGGACATCCTCACGTCCATGGGGGACAAAGGAACCCTGTGATGCCTGCTCCTCCAAAGAATATTGTACATAAAAAATATATTTGTTTAGTCATTCATAGAATAAACAAACATAATTACAATTTTTAATTGAAAATCACTTACAATCTTCTCAGCATTTTTGTTTGCTGCCTCAGACATCATCTGCCTAGTTTTCTTGGTGCGGGCCATCTTCCACTTCACGTGTTGTCTGATGGGAGATGGAGGGCCATATTTTTCACAAATAGTGTCATCCACATTATCCTTGTAGGCTGCAAGTGCTCATTTCCTGGTCAAATCAGATTTAAACTGTCTCCACCGCTCCCCGACAGTCTAAAGTATTTTCTTCTTTGTCCTACTGTCAGATGCTTCAGGGACATCAAATTCAGCCTGATAAACAATAAATTAGGTTTTATTGTTAGTAAATTAAAAATTTCGGCTAATAAAGAAAATGAAAGATGAAAACTGAAATACCTGAATATCCTCCCATATCAAATCCTTTTGAGCGGTAGGGACTTCCTTCCAAGTCTCGTATGTCACGTCAACCTTATCACGAGCGACAATTCCCACATATGTTTTTAATTTCTTCTTGTGGGGACCATCGACCTTCCCGGTCGCAGGATCGACATGGACCACTGGTCTCTCTGCCCTAGGTGGTCTAGTGACCAAGAATCGTAGTCGTGTGGCTTAGCGTGTCCGCTTCAAGGTAGACGGAGACTCTGATGCTACTGCAGGAGGAGGAGGAGGAGGAGAAGGAGAAGGAGGAGGAGGCGAGGCAGGTGGAGTAGCCATGGGCCTGTAAAGAAAAAAACTTGAGTTAGTTAACATTATCAAAAAAGTGAATTGGTTATGTAATGAAATACATAACTAAAGAAAAATACATTAGACGATGTTAATTAATTCTCCTTCATCATGATCATTACGATTAGCATGAACGTCGTCAACTTCTTCTTCTCCGACGACATTAGGAGTCATTTGTGTGGACAAAGGACTAACATAACTATGAATGTATGAATCATCATCTTCTACATTAACACCAACTGTTTTGCCGTGTAGAACCACGAACCACCTTTCATCACAAGGGTCTTGAACATAAAATACATGTTTAGCTTGTTCTGCCATAATGAAAGGGTCATTCTGGTAAGCTAGTTTCTTTAGGTCTACCAACATAAATCCTACATCATCGGTCCGTACACCGGTGTTATTGTCAACCCATTTACATTTGAAAACACAAACAGTAAATTTGACATAGTTAAGCTCCCAAATTTCATTAATGAACCCAAAGTAAGGGATGGAAGCTACACACGAATTGACATCATGTACACTTGCGAAGTGTTAAGATTCAGCCCTTAGGGTGACCCCGTTGTTTTGCATTGTACTTTTCTTGTCTTGTGCTTTTATATAAAAGGAATACTTGTTTATGTTGTATCCTTGCCAAGTTATAACATTTATTTTAGGCCCATCTGCTAGCTTTCTTAATGTTTCAGAAGCATTTTCATCAGCAAAGATTGTATCTTTAAACCAATCAAAGAAAGTCTTGTTATGCTTTTTCAAGACCCAGTTCTTCGACATTTTTTATTACTTTGTTTGACTAAACCTTCATGCTGAAGTATGTATGGCAAAACTTCATTACTATTATTCAAGACATACAAGTGAGCTTGTAACAAATCTTCTAGACTTGGAGTTATAACATGCAATCCTCTTGAACCCTTACCGCCCACTCTGTCGTCATGGCGAGACTCAGGAAGCCCAACAGGTTTATCCTTTTCAATGTACTATGAACAAAATTCAATGGCTTCTTCTACAATGTACCTTTCAACAATAGATGCTTCCGAACGATGTAGATTCTTGGTATACCCTTTTAAGATCTTCATGTATCGCTCAACCGAGTACATCCACCGTAAATAAACAGGACCACAATATTTGATTTCTCTGACCAGATGAACAACTAAGTGAACCATGATGTCAAAGAAAGCAAGAGGAAAATACATCTCCAATGGGCACAGTATAATTGCAGCCTCGTTTTCCAGGTCATCAAATTTGACAGGATCAAGGAATTTTCTACATATGGCATTGAAGAAAAAGCACAAGCGAGTTATGGCTAACCTGACTTTGATAGGCAAAATGTCTCGTATGGCCACGGCTAACAATTGTTGCATTAACACGTGACAATCATGAGACTTTAACCCTACCAGCTTCAGCTCCTTCAACTGCACAAGGCTCTTAATATTTGATGAGTATCCTTGTTTGACTTTGACCCCCCGCAGACACTGACAAAAACTGATCTTTTCCTTTTTCGACAAAGTATGACAAGCTGGAGGCAAGTATATTTTTTCCCCATTAGACCTTGGATGCAACTGCGATCGTATGCCCAACTTAGCTAGATCTTAAGGGGTATTCAAACCATCTTTTGTCTTGCCTTGAATGTTAAGGAGCATCCCAATGACACTATCACATACATTTTTCTCCTTATGCATAACATCAATACAATGCCTAATGTCAAGGTTAGACCAGTACAGAAGATCAAAGAAAATCGACCTCTTCTTCCATATGCAACTCTTACTTTTTTCCTTCTTTTGGATCTTTCCAAATATAGTATTCAAGTGTTCAACCCA
Organism: Glycine soja; assembly: GCF_004193775.1. Lineage (NCBI taxonomy): Eukaryota > Viridiplantae > Streptophyta > Magnoliopsida > Fabales > Fabaceae > Glycine > Glycine soja. The sequence goes on along the minus strand of NW_021144572.1, from coordinate 198,445 downwards.
TTGTAAGACTTGCTCACTTGTCAATGGTATTGGCGCTATTTCGTGCTCTTGACTTCCATTAAATGCTTTTTTCAATCACCTGTAAGGGTGATGAGGTTTTAGAAAACGTCGATGCCTAGTGTAGACTATTTTTCTACCATGTTTTAGTTGTATGTAGCTTGTGTCTTCTTCACAGATGGGCCATGCATGATGACCCTTAACACTGTAACCGCTAAAATTTTCATATGCTGGAAAGTCATTAATGGTACAAAAAAGCATTGCATGCATTAGAAAAATCTCATTCTGAAACCCATCAAACACTAAAACCCCCTTGTCCCACAGCTTTCTCAGGTCTTCAATCAACGGACTTAGATAAACATCAATGTCATTTCCTGGCTATCTTGGGCTTGATATCATCATCGACAACATCATGTATTTTCGCTTCATGTACAACCAAGGATGAAAATTGTAAATTACTAGTAGAACTAGCCATGAATTGTGTTGAGTGCTTAAATTGCCATATGGATTCATTCCATCACTGGCTAGTGTAAGACTAAGATTTCTTGGCTCTTTGCCAAAATCCAGAAACAGATGATGTATCTTCTTCCACTGGGAGCAATCAGTCGGATGACGGACCATTCCATCGCAGTTTCTACCATTTGCATGCCATGTAAGGTCTTTAGCATCGTCTCCATTAGCAAAAAGATGCTTAAACCTTGGAACGATCGACAGATACCACAACACCTTCGCTGGGGGGCTCTTCTTTGAGTTTTCATCACTACTGCACTCCTCATCATCCTTAACTCTGTACCGTGATACCCCACACCTAGGGCATTTGGACATTTGTTCAAATTCATGTTTGTACAGTATGCAATCATTGGGGCAAGCATGAATATTCTGATACTTCATACCTATCGGACACAGTATCTTCTTGGCCTAATAGTAACTTTTAAGCAACGTGTTTTCCACTGGAAGCATATTGTGCACTACTTGAAGCAGTGAACAAAAGCTTTTATCACTCCACCCATATTTGGACTTCACATTAACCAGACTTAACGTCGCCGACAACAGCGTCAACAAATTGTTGCACCCCGGATACAAAGGCTTCTTTGAATCACTTTGTAATGTATCATACATAGGGGCATGTGCTTGCTGAAAAGACTCTTGTCCAAGGTCACGAATCATATCTTCCAAGCGATCTCCCATTTCTACATCAAACGGTTCAGATTGGGGTCCACTCTCCATGTCTGTCATTTCACCATGCCATATCCACGTCGTATAATTCCTTTAAATTCCACCACACAACAGATGGTCCCGTATGTGGTCGACTTTTTGTCGTCTCCCATTCAAACAATTTATGCACGGACAAAAAAACTTCTTGTTTTCATCCGGTCGACTTCTTTCTGAAGCAAATTGTAGGAATTGTTCCACGCCTTCCTCATACGTAGGGCTCAAGCGGCTTTCATTCATTCAACTTTGATCCATCTAAAAAATAACTCCTTCATACTCCAAAACTCATTTGATGCATGATATCTCACTTTTTCATTTAAGGTGTGGCCCTATCCCATTCAGGAAGACACATTTTTATGGTACATTCATGCATCAAGGTTAATCTTATTTTGTTAAATTTGATGAAATTTTGACAGCATTTCGCATTGGTCTCCAAGTACACGACATGAAATCGGTGACATTAATTTATTGATAATCAAGTATGTGTTAGTCGTCTTATACAAGTAACTATTGTATAGAAAACATTTTATAAAACTTGTATAGTTCCCCAATTTATAGTTATTTTGTAGGAATTTGTATATAAATCTTGTTTTGTTTGAATAGCTATCTTTAGAGTATCTCCCATGTGATTTAATGATAAAATTTGCATAATTTTAGGTCAAAAGAGGCTAAAATCTTGAAGTGCTAAAAAGGAGCAGTCATGCTAAGCGGACCATGTGGGCTCAGGGTGCATCCACCGCTAAGCGCAACTTCAGTGCACTTAGCGTGACAAGGGAATCTAGAAGAGCACAAGAATGAAGGCCGCGTGCTAAGTGCGAGATCAACTCGCTAAGCAAGACGTTTGTCTTTAGCTAGGCTCAGCACACGATTGGTGCCAAGCCCAAATCCACTTACTCGCACTAAGTGCGAGGGTGGCGCTAAGTGTGACGTCGTGATTTCAGAGCCTATTTAAGCTTGAATTGTCAGAATTAGGGTGACGATTTTGAGAGACCAGAGTTGTATATTTTTGCACAAACTTCAAGAATAGTACTCTAGAGGCAGCAAAGAGGAGCAGCTGTGCAGAGAAGCCTAGGGTTCTACATTTTTAGAGAGATTAGTGAGTGTTAGAGTGATTGTGAGGTGCCAAGAAGAAGAGGAGGGATCCCCCTTCTTGTGTAAGCAACAATTATTCTGTACTCTCTATCTCACTTCTGTTAGAGTTTCTGTGTATGGTTGGCTAAAAACCCTAGTTGGGGATTTCTAATGAACAATTGATGTAATTACTTTTCATATCTAATTAATTGTGTTTTGTGTGTTCAATGCTTCTTTCAATGCTTAATTACTACATGCTCTTGGCCTGATCACCCACTTGTGTGTTCTGTTAGGTGATCTTAGCATTGGGAAATTTACTATTGCCTGAGAACTTGATAGAAGCAGGACTAAATAACTACATTACTAGGGATGGATTGTGGGGTTTTGGTTTTCTGAATATGCTGTGATGATAATGCTATTTAAGTTAAGCCTAGTCTTACAAGAGGGATCTGCGGACGAAGCTTAGGTTAAATTAGTCTAAACTTATGAGGGATCGAGGTTTAGTACTTTATGCTACAACATAGAACACAAGAGCATGATTAATTAGAGAAAGACCCAACACTTTTTACCTATTGCTGTCAACTTTTACTTACTTGCATTTACTATTTTTACCATAGAATTAGTTTATTTCTGTTTTTAACCATCAATTATCAATGTTTGTTCCAACAATGTCTTACTTCTGAATAAAACTTTGTCTGACAAGCAAGTTTCCTGATCACTCCGTTTTAATTTTAAATACTTGACGACCCGGTGCGCTTTCTGATATTTCATTTCCCTTGAATATATTTGTTAAAAATTGGAGAAAAAGGAACCATATGGGAAAGTGAACAGTATGCACTCAGAGAACAACTAGAAATGTATTGTACCATAATTTCGTTAAATTAAACAAAATAATGTTAACCTTAACACATGAATGTACCATAAAAATGTGAGTCTCCCCAAGTTGTCCAAATGGACAATTCAAGATTCAATACAATAATTAATGCAAACATTTCGCAAGCATTATTGTATTCAATCTCAAACGAGAATCTAAGGTTCACTCATTATGAACAAAAGTTGAATCTAATGCAAAGCACATTAATGACATACAAATTAAATATAATGAGATATAAGACAACACAACAAATCGGGAAAAACCTAACCAAACAAGAAAGCAATGGTTGCGGAGTTAGGGCAACAAACGTGGAGCTATCCACCCTCGTCACACGTGCCGATAACGATAAGTCCTCCGACTTGTTAGTGCCGCTAACATATCAGCGGACTTATCGTTAGCAGTGCGTGTGACGAGAATGTGGAAATTGATGAAGGAAAGGATGAAAAATAAGGTGGTTAATTTCGTGGGTCTTAATAAGGTGGTTCTTGGCATAAAATGGAATAATGAGATGAGAAAATGTAGGTTAAGTGGTGGCTGGACAAAAATATAGAAATGGCAATAACTCAAGCTACAAGGCTCCAAATGAGGTGATTCCAAAACGAGGTGAAAGGTCTTGTCTTGAAATTCAATTTAGGCTCAGGAATCACTTAATTTGAGTGCGTAAAACGGGAGTTATGGCCACGAAATAATTCTGGGCAGAAGTGGATTTTCTGGAATTGTGGTTTGAAGAACAAGGTTGAAGAGAAAGGAAGGAAAAAATCACTCTTTCCGGCGAGGGCAACACACAAAGGTTGTGAAAGTCCTTTGATACAGCCAGGGTGTTCTTGAATCACTCAAGAATTAAGGAGAATCACTCTCACTAAGATAAAAGAGATAAACTCTAATTTTCTGAATAAAACTCAACTTGTCTTTATTGATAAAATGGTTCAGCTTATATTGAAGTTTTACAGCAGATTTTAGTAATGACCCACTAACCTAGAATTAAAATAACTTAATGTCATTAACCTAGGGAATTAAAAGAACTTAATGGCTGAGTGTAACTGAAATTGTGGCAACCAAAAGTCACCCCCAACAGCCAACAAGTCAGCCACCATTTGGTCTCCCAAAAGGCTGATGCTTAGGTTGCCAATTTGGCCCTTATTACAACTTGAACTAAACCTAACTAAAGCCCTTTTAGTTGATTAACCCAAAACATATTTTTGGTCAGCCATTATTTAGACAAACTAAACACTCTAAAATTGAGACAAAGTGGTGCCATTTAGTCTTCCTCCATTTGAGCCATGATACAACTCACAACCTTGAACTTTTCTCCTTGAAACTTGGGCTTGTATTCAAATAGTATGGACAACACTTGTTGAAGAGCTTCCTTGGCTTTCCTTGCTCTAGCCCTTGTCATAGGTCCTCCAAGTCCTTCAAGTGGATCCTTGCCCCTTCTCTTGGTCATGTCCTCATCAATACGTATGCACCTGGAATTGCTATAATCAAAGACCTTCCAGAGCAATCCAAATTACCGGTAGCAAATGATAACTTGGAAAAATGTGAAGTCAACAAAAATTAATGATTTATTTGACAAATTGCCAAGCAGTTAGTTATTTACCAAGTACAATACATTTAGCAGCTTCTATTTCTATTCTTTGGTAATTTACTCTCCTTGCCAATTTTTGTACTATTTACTAAACTTAATCAATTGAGTGATTTGGGTGGTAAGGAGGTTGCAGCCCCAGGGACAGTGACTTGATGTCCAATTCTCCCAACAAAGACATTTTCCTAGACATCTACACCACTAGTTGGCAAGTACACCAGATTTTCTAACAATGCATTGAATGGAAGCTTGCCTACCGCTCTCTCCAATTTTATTCAATAAATACAGACAACAAGCACAGAACAATTATGAGACCTACGTGAATTTTATGCAGATGACAACAATTGAACTCATTGTAGCCATATGCAACAACAATTGAACTCATTTGTTGTAACTGCAAGTTTCCCTCTTCACCAAAGCATACATATATATACAACATGTCATACCATAGGAACTTAAATTGAACAATGAAAAAGCTTATCTAAATAGTTCCTAGTTGGGACAAATTAATATTAAGTGTGTTTTCAGCAGTGTATAAAGTGTGCTTAAATTGATAATTTCATTTAGTCAAAACTATATTGTTAACTATATTGTTGCTAGTTTTTTGTCTTGAATTATAGTTCACTAAACTTACATGTAGTTTTAGTATTGTTTTTAAATTAAGAACTGGAGTTTTATTAATCTATAATAATAATAAAGGGTTGGAGGGTTAACTAAGTTTGCAGATGGAAATCAATAGAGTACTAGTGAAGCTGTTAATGCATATTATGTTGTTGGCTTGATGTGTAGAAGCAAGCTTCATGATGAATCAAGATTGATTCAAGCATTTTTGATGATAACAAAGATGATGACAAAAAGCTCAAAAGTCAAGAACACTTCATGTTAACAAAGATGATGACTTCAAGAATCAAAGAATTGTGGAAGCAAAGCTTCATGATGAATCAACAATGATTCAAAGGTATTTTGATGATAACAATGATGACAACAAAAGATGATGACAAAGGTGATGAAAAAAAAGCTCAAAAGATCAAAGAACAACTCAAGTGAATCAAAGAGCATCTCAAGTAAATCAAGAACAAGTCAAGAGTACAAGAATCAAGGAGAATTCAAGACTCAAGAAGAAAGCCTAGAATCAAGAATCAAGACTCAAGATCTCAAGAATCAAGATCAAGATTCAAGACTCAAAATTCAAGAATGAAGAAAAAACTCAATCAAGATAAGTATTAAAAAGTTTTTCAAAACTTTGAATAGCACATGAGTTTTTGACAAAACCTTTACCAAAGAGTTTTTACTCTCTGGTAATCGATTACCATATTGTTGTAATCGATTACCAGTAGAAAAATGAGTTTTTTTTCAAACTGAATTTACAACGTTCCAAATATTTTCAAAAGGCTGTAATCGATTACAATGTTTTGGTAATCCATTACCAGTGACCTTGAACGTTGAAATTCAAATTTAAATGTGAAGAGTCACACCCTTTCACTCAAAAGCTTTGTGTAATCGATTACACTTATTTGATAATCGATTACCAGTGACTGTTTCTGAAAAATCAAAAGATGTAACTCTTCAAAAAGGTTTTGACTTTTTCAAATGGGTTTTAAGTTTTTCTAAAAGTTATATCTCTTCTGAATGGCTTTCTTGACTAGACATGAAGAGTCTATAAAAGCAAGGCTTTGTTTTGCATTTTCAAAAAATCAATCTTTCTAACAACAATCTTGAATACTTTTGCTTTTCCAATCAATCCTTTACAAGCCTTGAAATCTCTTTGAACTTCTTCTTCTTCTTTGTACCAAAAGCTTTCTGAAGTTTTTTGGTTTTCCAAACCTTGAAAACTTGTGCTATTCATCTTTTCATTCTCTTCTCCCTTTGCCAAAAAGAATTCGCCAAGGACTAACCGCCTGAATTCTTTTTGTGTCTCTTTTCTCTCTTTTCCAAAAGAACGAAGGACTAACCGCCTGAATTCTTTTGTGTCTCCTTTCTCCCTTGTCAAAGAATTCAAAACGACACAGTCTGAGAATTCTTTTGATTCTTCCCATTCCCTAATACAAAAGTGTTCAAAGGTCTAACCGCCTGAGAATTCTTTTGTATCCCCATTCACAAAGTATCAAAGGTTTAACAGCCTGAGATCTTTGTCTTAACACATTGGAGGGTACATCCTTTGTGGTACAAGTAGAGGGTACATCTACTTGGGTTTGACTGAGAACAAGAGAGGGTACATCTCTTGTGGATCAGTTCTAATGGAGGGTACATCCACTAGGTTCAAAGAGAACAAGGGAGGGTACATCCCTTGTGGATCTTTGCTTGTAAATGGATTTTTACAAGGTTGAAAGAAATCTCAAGGACCGCAGGTCGCTTGGGGACTGGATGTAGGCATGGGTTGTTGCCGAACCAGTATAAAAACTCTTGTGTGTTTGTTTCCTTCTTCCCTACTCTTTTACTTTCCACTGTGCATTTAATTTTCTCTTTTACTTTCTGTTAAGTTTCTCTTCTACTCCTCATTCTCTTAACAATTTAGTAAAAGCCTTAAAAGAGTAATTTTTTAATTGGTAAAGGTTTAGGAATAATTAATTCAACCCCCCCTTCTTAATTATTCTGAGGCCACTCGATCCAACAAGAATGAGTTTAAGATTGAATCAAGAACACTTCAAGGTTCAAAAGGAAATTTGATTTCAAGAATCAAGTTTCAAGATTCAAGTTCCAAGAATCAAGATCAAGATTCAAGACTCAAGATTCAAGAATCAAGAGAAGACTCAATCAAGATAAGTATTAAAAAGTTTTTTTAAAAAACTGAGTAGCACATGAATTTTTCTCAAAACCTTTTACCAAAGAGTTTTTACTCCCTGGTAATCGATTACCAGATTATTGTAATCAATTAACAGTAGCAAAATGGTTTTCAAAAAGCTTTCAACTGTATTTACAACGTTCCAATTGATTTCAAAATGTTGTAATCGATTACAATGATTTGGTAATCGATTACCAGTGTGTTTGAACGTTGAAATTCAAATTCAAATGTGAAGAGTCACATCCTTTCACAAAAAAGCTTTGTGTAATCGATTATACTGATTTGGTAATCGATTACCAGTGATAGTTTCTAAACAAAATCAAAAGATGTAACTCTTCCAATAGTTTTCAAGTTTTTCTAAAAGTTGTAACTTTTCCAAAGGTTTTCAAGTTTTTCTAAAGGTTATAACTCTTCTAATGGTTCTCTTGACCAGACATGAAGAGTCTATAAAAGCAACACTTTGATTTGCATTTCAAGAAATATTCATTCAACAATTCTTTTGACAACAACTTTTCCACTTTGATTTCTGAATCTCTTTGAACTTCTTCTTCTTTCTTTTGGCAAAAGCTTTCCAAAGTTTTCTGGTTTTCCAAACCTTGAAAACTGTGCTATTCATCTTTTTCATTCCCTTCTCCCTTTGCCAAAAAGAATTCGCCAAGGACTAACTTCCTGAATTCTTTTTGTGTCTCTCTTCTCCCTTTTCCAAAAGAACAAAGGATTAACCGCCTGAATTTTTTGTGTCTCCCTTCTCCCTTGTCAAAGAATTCAAAACGGCACAGTCTGAGAATTCTTTTGATTCTTTCGTTTCCCTAAAACAAAAGATTTCAAAGGACTAACCGCCTAAGAATTCTTTTGTTTCCCCATTCACAAAGTTTCAAAGGACTAACCGCCTGAGAACTTTGTCTTAACACATTGGAGGGTACATCCTATGTGGTACAAGTAGAGGGTACATCTACTTGGGTTTGACTGAGAACAAGAGAGGGTACATCTCTTGTGGATCAGTTCTAATGGAGGGTACATCCACTAGGTTCAAAGAGAACAAGGGAGGGTACATCCCTTGTGGATCTTTGCTTGTAAATGGATTTTTACAAGGTTGAAAGAAATCTCAAGGACCGCAGGTCGCTTGGGGACTGGATGTAGGCATGGGTTGTTGCCGAACCAGTATAAAAACTCTTGTGTGTTTGTTTCCTTCTTCCCTACTCTTTTACTTTCCGCTGTGCATTTAATTTTCGCTTTTACTTTCTGTTAAGTTTCTCTTCTACTCCTCATTCTCTTAACAATTTAGTAAAAGCCTTAAAAGAGTAATTTTTTAATTGGTAAATGTTTAGGAATAATTAATTCAACCCCCCCTTCTTAATTATTCTGAGGCCACTTGATCCAACATGATGGGTTTGGCTTATGGTCACACACATCTTCTTACCAGGTCCATGGAATCAATCAACTTTCAGCAGATATGGTGCTTGTTTATGATATGGGCAAACATGGAATAAGCTTTACTGGGTGCTGGAGTTGTATTTTTTTATACTAGCAAGGATGGGATTGAGTTTCAATTTGTTTTACACTAGCCAACAATTTCAAGGCCACACCAACTTGCTGCAAAGCACTTGGGAGGCACACAAAAGGCTAAGAATGTTGTTTTCTGAACCTTTAACAATTGACACTCATTTACCATAGACTTTGGTAATGACCCAGATAAGGCTATTGTTGGAAATACTGACTTAAGGTGGAGAGGACTTTGAAAATAGAATGGTGAGCTATTTTGTAGAGGAATTTAAAAAGAAGAACAAATTGGACACTAGTGAGAACCCTAAGGAGGTTAAGAACTGCGTGTGAGAGGGCAAACATTATTGTAGGGACAGAGAGATACATACAGTCACGATGAAGAAAGCTTAGACAGAGAGGAAGAACAGAGCGCAAGCAAAATAGGGCTCGCGTTCTAATATTTTTAAATATAAGCCCAACATCGGTTTTCAACACAAAACCGATGTTAATAAAATGATGTTAACGTTAACATCAGTTTTCTGGAACAAATCGATGTTAAATTATCATATGTTAACATCAATCTTCTGAAAACCAATGTGTGTTGGGTGATGGATCCAAAGTGAAATTCTAGAGAGACAACATATTGCATAAGGAATTGTGATTCCTTATTGAGTATTGTATCCAGGGATGTCCTAGAAGATGTGTTGAAGGCCTCAGTTGAGTGTTATTATGATACAATAATTTTCATAATTATTTACCTGTGTCCTTTGTTTGTAACATATTAGGTATGAGCCCTCCAAGAACAGAAGCTGGTTTGGATAGAATAGCTTGGAAAGGAACTGTTGATGGTTCCTTTAATTTGAAGTCAGCTTATGGTGTTGTTTGTGATCTGCAAGTGACTTTTGATATTAACTTATTTAAGTTGCTGCATAGATGGCCAGGTCTGAAAAGAATTAGAATGTTCTTATGGAAGATTAGTCATGAAAGCATTTTGACAAATGCAAAGAGATTGAGAATTGGCATAAGTGTGAATGATGAGTCTTGTGCATGTCAAGCTAAAGCTGAGGCTCTCTTGCATCTTTTCTGGGACTGTAATGATTGTAAGCAGCTGTGGAATTGTTATATTAGAAGCCAACAAAGGAATGTTTTCTATACGTGCAAAGATTGGAAAAGGTGTCTAAAGATGAGTTTATCAGATTCTAGATTGGTCTACTGAAAAATACTACTTACACAAAGAAATAAGTAAGATGAATAAGACTACCACCAGTCAGAAATTGTCCAAAAATTGTCCAAACTCCCTCATAGCAACACCACTAGCAAGAAATTGTCTAGAAATTGTCCAAAAATCCCCCATTTTCTCCAAAACAAAAAGTAAACTCCCTAATTTTATCAGAGTTTCTCTCTCATATATATGAAGTTATATGAAATTTTCACATTATAAAGTAGTGAAAAAAATTCTAGTTCATAGTAGACACTCAAGAAATCAATTAATAGTAGTACAGCCTTATACTAAATGTGGTTGGTTACTTAAATCACACAAAGATGATACTATTTGACTCTATTAAAGATTAAAAATTTAAGAATATTATTTATTATGAGATCTCTTCATAACTTTCTCTCGTATCCTCCTTCTTTTTACAAGACAAATTACAAAATTGCATGAAAAAAATATAGTTAATGAAGTAATCTCCCTAATTTTTTTTATTTTTTTTTGCCTAATGTAGCTTGTGTAAATTTTCTAATGCAGAGGGTCATATTAACCCAGCAGTGACATTTGGGTTGTTCTTGCCATGCAAGCTCTCTCTGACAAGGGCAATTTTTTACATAATCATGCAGTGCTTCGGAGCTATATGTGGTGCTGGTGTAGTTAAGGGGTTCGAGCCACACCTCTATGAGAACCCTGCTCTAACTTGCAAATGAACAAACAACTAGAACTCCACACAAATCACAAAGAAGAGAACAGAAAAATACCACCAAGAAGAGGACAGAAAAATACCACCATAGAAAATCCTAAACAACCAAACATACCATCAACTGGAAAAGAGAAGCAATGTTCTACCTGAGATTGGTACTTGCAAAAAGAGAAACCTACAACATCCCCTTTTTAGACTTTTAGTCCTCGCTGTAGGGGCAAACCCGTTCAAAAATACCTGAGACAGAGTCACGAAAGTACCTGAGATTGGCCATGTTTGCAAACTCGTTCAAAAATACCAAACCTAGTTAGACACAAGACACACTGTCGAAAAGTACGTGAGACAGAGTCATGAAAGGTGGCGAGCTGTCAATGTGTCGATAAGCTTGATGGGACAGAGAAAGCTTACAGTCGCAAAGAAGAAAGCTTAGACAGAGAAGAAGATCAAAGAGCACGAGCAAAATAGGGCTCGTATTCTAATATTTTTAAATATAAGCCTTGTGACATCCTGGAAATTTCTACCCAGAAATTTTTGTAAACGGTGCATTTAAATGGTTATATATATATATGAGTATTATTCAGTGTATGTATATATGTATATACTCCTGGTAGAAGTAAGTATATTGGGGGAAAAGATACGCGGGTTAGGCTAATTAACGAAGAGAAATCCATAACTGGATGGTTATGGGTTAACTCTCAATTAATTAGTCTAAAAATCATCGTTTTGCATGCAACGACGGGTGCAGAGAAACGCGAGGGACTGGAACCAGAGAAACGGCACGTAAACTGAGGCAAGATTTTGGCATTTCAAAAGGTCATATTTTTCTCTTCATGTGGCTGAGCATGAGTCACATCAAGAGAAAAAGTGGGCCCTTTTGCTCCACTCAAATGGAGACATGTGGCATAGCTTAAAATAAAATAATAAGAAAAGAGAAAAGCCTTTTTTTTTAAACCAAAAAGCAACACTCTCTCTCCTCACTCAGCCCCAAAATTTCAGAAGCCTTTCTCCCTCTCTCTCTCACGTTGCCATTCTCTTCTTCTTCCTCCACCATTGAAGCTCCAACAAAGCTCCAACCTTTGGTAGCCATTTCTGCTCCAAATCGCGAAAGGAAGGCATTTTCGGAGTCAAGAAGCGCATCTCTACGTGTGGGACTTCGAAATTTCAGGTTTGGGTAGACTTCTTTCTCACTTGATTTTCGTGGGTACTGGGTTTTGGGAGATATGATGGGTAGTTTTGCTAGGTTTCTGCTTCATGATAGTTATTTGTGAAGAAATTTGTTGAAAGCATGTTGAACTTGCCATGTTTGGTGTGAGTCAAGCTTACCCATTCTGTTTTAGGGTTTTTATGATGATGCTTGTGATGTTTATGTGCTGAAATTGCTGATGGAAAATTGCTAGGGATGAAGGGTAGAGTTAACCTAGGGTTAGAAAGTGAGAATGTAGTGTTATGAGTAGAAAAAGAGTGAGGCTTTGAGAGTTGGAAGGCTAAAACGGGATTCAGTGGTAAATGGAGGTTAAAGTGAGTAAATCCTAGTTTGAAATGTCATTTAGGACTTATGAGAAAGCTTGGACTGTGCAAGAGAGAAAAACAAATGACCAAAGTGAAGGCAAGAGCCATTCCTAGGGTAAAATTGGGTGTTGAGGAGTCAAATTTTGATTCGGCGGAATTTGAGGCATAAAATCAGTTTGAGCAAGTTTAGATCGATGTTATAGACTTGTGTGAGGTGAGAGTTTACTCTAAATTTACCCCATTCTCATTTTCACTTCTCAAACCTTGAAAATCCACTAAATTGAGGGGTTTTAGATGCCTAGATTTTGAGTTGCTTTGGTATGAAGCTTGTCCTTGGTTTAGACATGATTGATACATGATTTGGGACTTGTAGGATTCAATTTGGGCAAAATTGGATGAGGGAAAGTGTGATTTCGAAAATCTGCACTTTATGCAGAATTTTGCTGTCAAATAGGTGCAGCAGAATTTTGGCTTTGTGCAGAAAGTGTTGTGTTTTGCTGGTTGTGGAAAGAGTAGTACAGATTGGGTTCTGGTCGTTTTCTAGCAGATCCCAACGGTCATAATGTAGATTTATGTGCTAGAGACTTCCAGTAAAATTTTTGAGTCGATCCAACGGTTAACGAATTGGAACGAAGAGAATATTACTGGGGTAATTGAGTGTGAAAAGTTGTGATGTTGGTTTGTGTTTTGGGCAGAGTTTTCTGCCTCTGCCCTGTTTTCTTGGATGTGTTAGTTCATGATGCTTGGATGTTGAATTACTTGGATGTTGTGGAAGCTTGGGAGGATTGATGGGGACCCGGCGTTGAGAGGAACGAGGATAAGGGCTACGTGGGAGTATGTGAGCTCAGTTGAGGTGGGCAACATGGGATGGTGGGTTATACGTGATTTGTGGATGTGGAGAATTGTTTTGCACCATCGCCCGACCGCCACCTAGTACCACATGTGATGGATACCCCATAATCCTACAAGCTTGAAATGAGGAAGTGTGGAAGGGTGAGACTTCCTACTTTTATTCGTTGACCACAGAGTGGTACCTGGAGATATGTCGCGGGGGTCAGGAGACCTTGGGGATGTCAGGTGGGGTGCTATTGCCCAAAACCAAGCTTGACCAATCCCGACCCAACCTGGGCATAGTCAGTCAGTGAGAACCTGTGATGTACCTAAACAGGCGAGCTCCTGACAGTCAACCGATAAAAGAACAAAGACCACAAAGCAAGGAGGCTTGTGTGGTGGCTGGCCAGCTATGAATCTTGAGTGATATCTGTGATATGGCCTCTGGTAATCGATTACCAAGGGTGGGTAATCGATTACAAGGCTTAAAAGTGAAGGCAGGAAGCTAAGATGGCCTCTGGTAATCGATTACCAGGGGAGCGCAATCGATTACCAGGCTTAAAAACGAGATCAGGAAGTTAAGAGGGCTTATGGTAATCGATTACCAAGGGGTGTAATCGATTACCAGGCTTAGAAATGAAGGCAGCATGTTGTGGAGGCCTCTGGTAATCGATTACCAGGCTGTGTAATCGATTACACAGAGGAACATGCCACTGGTAATCGATTACCAGTTATGTGTAATCGATTACACAGTGCATTTTTTGCAGGTTTCATGTCCTGAGGCTGTGTAATTCGAGTTTAGCCTCTGGTAATCGATTACCAAGGCTGTGTAATCGATTACCAGAGATGAAAAGCCTTGAGATACCCCTTTTACTTACATGTAGTGGTTATGAGACGCATTGTGTTGCTCCGTAGTTAGATATCACGTGAAAGAGTCTACCCCTTTCTTTTATTTCTTGTAGATCATGATGGCGGCGCAACTAATCCATGACCGAGTGGAGATGGAGTGCCTAGAGGGAGCTTGGGAGACCCTCGAAGGCAATGCGAGGTGCCGATTTCGGGGCACGATTCGATTCACGGCTACTTCATTGGTGCATCCAGATGAACCCGCGCGCACGCTTCAGCGCACTGTGGAGTGGATACTACCCACGCCTACACCATACCGTCTAGTGGAGCCAGTCCAAGTGATCGAGGTGACGTCATCCGAGGAAGACCCTGAGGAGGATTCTAAGGAGCTACCTCCTGAGCCTGTTATGGATGCTCTTGACTTTCTAGTGGATGATGAGGACCCACTCCCTGAGGTGGATTCTCCCGAGGACGTCATGTCGGCATCTGAGGCAGACTCTATGGAGGATAGTGGCCCTGGAGAGATGGCGATCAGTGGAGGCTCTTCATCATAGTAGACAGCTCATTGGACTAGTTTTATATACTTTTGAGGGTGGGTGTATCTAGGACTGACTGTTAGGTTTACTCTTTTGTTTTTGTATGGGTAGACCTATTGTATAGGAATTTGATGATTGTATACATGTGGCTGAAGCCACTACAGTGGACACCTTTGCTCTGGATGACACTATGTATTTTGCAAAACTCTCATATTTTGGACAGCTTTAAATGATGAATGTACTTATGTTTAATCTTGTTATTTGAAAAGAAAGCATTAGGAAACTTTATTTGCAAAAGAGTTTATCGACCGTATTTTATTTTATTATTTTCACATGACGACCTAAAGTAATGGCTGGCATACCTTTCCTTTTGAAAAAGCAAAATATTTAGAGGTTATGAGTGATCAGAAAGAAATGACTCCGAATAGAGTTGTGAATTGGCCATTCAGGACTCTATAGTGATGATTCTCCTTCTGGACTTAATTATTGTGAAAAGAGAAAGAAATGAAAAAGAAAAAGGAAGAAAAAAAATTTACCATGGTTTTTGTTATTTAAATCATTACTATTAAACCAGTCATTATTTTGGGGACGCCACAAGCCTCACATCGGCTTTCAACACAAAACCGATGTTAATAAAATCATGTTAATGTTAACATCGGTTTTCTGAAAGAAACCGATGTTAAATTATGATATGTTAACATCGGTCTTCTGAAAATCCGATGTTAACTAACTTACATTAACATCGGTTCTTGAAAAACCGATGTTAACTACAGTTTATTAACATCGGTATTTTAAGAACCGATGTTAATGTAAGTTAGTTAATATTGGCTTTTCAGAAGACCGATGTTAACGAATACACATTATTTACAAATATGCCACCGTGTTTATGTTCACTTCGGTTTTCTCAATAACCGATGTTAAGCTGACGATGTTAAATCTGCTTTTTGTAGTAGTGAACGCTGGTCACTAATCCTCTCATATTTTCAACTTAGATATCAAATATTTATCCTTTTCTTTTTTTTTCATTGATTTAAAATACCAACCTCATTTTCAAGTACTCGTTCTATCTCTATTTTGCTTATAATCTATATATTTACTTATACAATTTGCAAGTGGTAAACTCTTCAGAGTTGTCTTAGAGTTAATTGCCATATCATGTTTAAGGTTTCCAATGCCACCCATTTCTCTGTGTGTTGTGTGAAAATTCTCTTATATGTTTTCTTTCAAACCAAAGCCTCAAAAGTAAAATTAAAGCTCCTCTATTCCCCATAGTTCTCATATATACTCACCCAAATTCACTACTAAAAAAAAGACTTTCTACGACACCTAATCTACGACGGTTGTAGAAAGAACCGCTTTAGAAAGTTGTATGGTGGCATTTTTGTAATTATTCTGTTGAGAAATTCATTTTATGACACACCTTCTAAGGCGGTTATTGAAAACCGCCTTAGAATGTTATATGCAACAATATTTACGGCGGGTATTAGTAAAAAAAACGTAGTAATTGAAAAAAAAAGTAATTAAAAAAATAACCCGTGCGTAACTTGCTCACACTTCTGATTTCGCATTAAAGCCCTAGTTGTTCCTTGTTCGTCATGTTCAAGCCATACCCTATTCAAGCAACACACTTCTGATTTCACGTAAATGACGAAAACAACGGCTTCTACGCCGAAGAAGGAGAAGGTGAAGAAGGGAAGGAAGAGTATTAGCATGACAGAGAGGTTTAATTGCAGAGCTAAAGATTTGTTTGAGATTTTGATGGATAAGAATAGGTGGAAGGATTTTACGCAGATCAATGTGAGGATTAGTAAGGAGGTTGAGGGTGAGTTTAGCATTTTTGATGGGTCGGTTACTGGAACTAATTTGGAGTTGCAAGAGGGTAAGTTGATTGTTCAGAGATGGAGGTTTGGAAGCTGGAATGATGGAGTTCAATCCACAGTAAGTGTTTTTGGGTTTTGTACTAAATGGTTAGAAAAAAATAATGATTTTAATCATAAATGACAATAATGTGATTATCTGTGTTTATTTGCAGGTGAGGCTTGTGTTTGAGGAGCCTGAATCGGGTGTTACGGTTGTTAAGCTGACACATACTGATGTGCCTGAAGAGGATATGTGAGTGTTTGATTGAGAATTTGGGAATGGTTTGGGGAAGTTTTGTTTTTGTTTTGTTTTGTTTGGTTTGTTAAGGTGGTGTGATTTGTTCTTGAATCTTTATTAAGGTATGGTAATGCTACTGTGGTGGAGAACACGGAAAGGGGGTGGCGGCATCTTATTTTCCAGAGGATACGTGCTGTTTTTGGTTTTGGAATTTGAGATTTTTCCAATTGTATTTCTTGCGTTGTAGAATTCGCTGATTTTGACATTTATTAGTAAGGAACGATCAATGGATGATTGAGATTATTGGATATTGTGGACTACAATGCTTTCTACTTCTGCGTCTTCTTTAATACTTTGTGCATTTGTGGTTGTGTTATTTGGCATTCTTGGTGTGAATGTTGTTTGTGATTAGTGACTGTTGTCATACAATGATATGAATAAGTTGATAATTGACAAGTCACCTTGCTTTAAATTTGCATCTCACGCACTGTTAGAGAGGATTATTTTATTATGGATAGCAAATTTTCTTTCCCGCCTACATGTTTTTAATTTATATTCATAAATCATTGTAATGGCTAAGGTTCATGAACTATCCTGGTATGAGACAAAGGGATTGTTAACCCGCTTGTGACTTTGCTACTCACCTTGAACTTGGAATGAAGTAAAATTGTTTCAAGTCTACTGAAAATCATTGTCTGGGTCATTTTAAGAATATGATGCAATGCCTTTTTTGGCGGATTATTGGCAGCTAGATAGTCGTGATACTAAATACTTTGTAGGTCAAGGACATTTGAATATTTATAGCTATGCTTTCGATTCAATATGGTGGTTGTTCTGTTTTGCGTAAAATTATATTTGTAGTTTAAATTCAAGGAGATACACCTTGCACAAAGGTGCAATAAGAGCAGCACCATTCCATGCAGCAGGTTGTTTGAAGTGAATATTCAAATCAATGGCTCCACCCATTGATTCACCCAACAAGAAGCTTGGTACATCTTGATATATACTTCTTTTGTTCTGTCATTCAAAAAGCTCTAGAGTTATTCACACATAACTCAAACAGTGAAAATTGCAAGGCAAAGCACAATTTTGTCTGGCAGATGACCTGATGATTCTTGTTAATTTTCTGTTTCTTTGTTTCCTCCAGAATTAAGTGAAGAGGAAGCAAAAGATGTTCTTTTGAAAGAGGTCAATTGCTTTTTATTTGAAGATTCTGAAATTTCACACTATTCCTGGTCTTATTTCGCACTATTCCTGGTAGTTTATTCTTGCTCTCTCATTTCTACTATTATTTGTCTCATGTTTATAACATCTGTCTAAATGTCTTCTCAAATCAGCCGTCAGTTATCTTGGCAGAGATTTGTTTTTTTTGTTGCACTTTTATTTCTAAGGAAAATCAGTTCTATTGATTTATTGCACTTTTATTTGATAGCCATAATCCTTTTTAGATGAAATCTTGCACGGGGGCACCGAAGTAGCTGTGGCTATTGATGAACAGTTTGTGTCAACGTTTGAATTTATAAGTATAACAATTCTGAAAATAGTTTGTGCCGTAGATTGTTGCTCATGGGATGCCATTCAATGTGATAATGACACATCTCATGTCATTGCCATTGATCTAAGTAGCAGTCAAATCCATGGTATATATAAGAGTAATAATTTTTATTTTGTTCCCATAAACAATTTACTGTTATTCCTATAAGATAATTATTTGATAAATGAATGAAAAAAGTTATAAAAAATAAAAGAGAGAATAAATTGGTATTAATTTTATAATTTTTTCTTTTTAATTTTTTAAAATTTGAAAATGAAAAAATCATATAATATTTTTTATAATATTAAAATGTATAAAAATAATTATAATCGATAAAAGTATAGATATTTTGAATTTTTTTGATATGATATATGTATTTTGTAAAAAAATAATAATTTTTTCTGTAAAATTATTGCAAACATTTTTTGTCTTCACTAAATAAAATTTTTGCATCTGTCTATATATGAATTATTATAATTTTTTATATTAGCTTTAGTTCTTATAGATAAAAAATATAAATTAATTAAATTATTAGTCTTTTCTTAATTTTCATTGGTATTTTTAATACCTTAATTTTTGTTATCAATTTTTATTTTTTTATTTATTTTTATTACTTAAGATTAATTCTTATTTTATTCATTTTTAGTTTCTAATTAATAGAATTAATAAAATCGTCCAGCAAGCATTCACTCTTCCAAGTGTCAACACCTCATTCATTTGCCACGTGTTGTTGTTTCATAGCCCCACTTATTTTTACTTTTCTGTTCTCTCTTCTTCTCTCTTTTGTTTTTATCTTCAAATAAAATAGAATTCATTTTCAGAAAATGTAGAATATAGAATATAACTGGAGTTAAAAAAAAGGATTTTAATTCTATGTGGCAGGGCAAGTGGTTGTTGCACAAGGCCTTTCTAATTTCATGTTATTTTTATTTAGCATGTCATGAGAGGGTAGCATATTCATATTGTGATTGCTTCTATTTTTTTAATATACGTGCAGGAAATTTTACTATCATAGCTCACCTTAAGCTTCGAGTAATTGATTTTATTTTTAAACGGATGAGGTATATGATGCATGTGTAGTAACTATGAACTTCCAAGTTCCATCATTTTCATGTATTAATTACTAATAAATAAATAAATGTATTTAACCCAAATTAAGTTACTCAAAGTTAATTACTATGAACAGGCCTAGAACTCGAAAAATAGTAGCTACTCAAAGCTCCATCATTTTAATTTTTTTTTGAGAGATTCATTTTTGTATACGTGTCAAATGTGTAATTTCAGGATTCTACAAGTTGTTTTCGCTGCCACAAAAAAATAGTGGCATATATAAGAAACACATGGGTATGCAAGCAAAGTAGTCACCACACAGAGAGAGAGAGAGGTTTTGATGCAACACTTTGACTGAGAAAGGATCTCTATCTACGAAGGAGCGGAATAAAACCCTTATCTCTCGTAAGCTAAGTGTTATTGATGAGGACATGACCAAGAGCAAGGGCAAGGATCCACTTGAAGGACTTGGAGGACCTATGACAAGGGCTAGAGCAAGGAAAGCCAAGGAAGCTCTTCAACAAGTGTTGTCCATACTGTTTGAATACAAGGCCAAGTTTCAAGGAGAAAAGTCCAAGGTTGTGAGTTGTATCATGGCCCAAATGGAGGAGGACTAAATGACACCACTTTGTTTCAATTTTAGAGTGTTTAGTTTGTCTAAATAATGGCTCAATCCTTGTAAAGTTGGCTGAACAAAAATATGTTTTGGGTTAATCAACTAAAAGGGCTTTAGTTAGGTTTAGTTCAAGTTGTAATAAGGGCCCAATTGGCAACCTAGGCATCAGCCTTTTGGGAGACCAAATGGTGGCTGCCTTGTTGGCTGTTGGGGGTGACTTTTGGTTGCCACAATTTCAGTTACACTCAGCCATTAAGTTTTTTTAATTCCCTAGGTTAATGGCATTAAGTTATTTTAATTCTAGGTTAGTGGGTCATTACTAAAATCTGCTGTAAAGCTTCTATATAAGCTGAACCATTTTATCAATAAAGACAAGTTGAGTTTTATTCAGAAAATTAGAGTTTATCTCTTTTATCTTAGTGAGAGTGATTCTCCTAAATTCTTGAGTGATTCAAGAACACCCTGGCTGTATCAAAGGACTTTCACAACCTTTGTGTGTTGCCCTCGCTGGAAAGAGTGATTCTTTCCTTCCTTTCATCTTCACCCTTGTTCTTTCAAACCACAATTCCAGAAAATCCACCTCTGCCCAGAATTATCTCGTGGCCATAACTCCCATTTTACGCACTCAGATTAAGTGATTCTTGAGCCTAAAGTGACTTTCTAAACGAGACCTTTCACCTCGTTTTGGAATCACCTCATTTGGAGCCCTGTAGCTTCAGTTATTGCCATTTCTATATTTCTGTCCAGCCACCACTTAACCTACATTTTACCATCCCATTCATCCATTTTATGCCAAGAACCACCTTATTAAGACCCACGAAATTAACCACCTTATTTTCCATCCTTTCCTTAATCAATTTCCGCATTTTCCATCAAGGTTTAATCCTAGACGATCCTAAGTCAGCCCTTGTGCCATGAGGGTTCATATCATTTGGTATCAGAGCTCCGGTTCTAGGATCAACACTTCCTTTGCTGGAAATATTGGGTAACATCCTTCTTTATTCTCTTTGCCATTTATATTACCTTCTTATTCATATATATTTTTTTAGGCTGAACCATTGCAAAAGTTAAGCCTTTTGATCTCTTTGTTATAAAAAAAAAAAAAGCAGAATTTCGTATAAGCAAAATTAAAAAAAAAAAAATTGGGCTGAATGGTTCATGCTTGAAGAACTTTTAAAAAAAAATCTCTTTAAGGTAATATATTGGTTGCATGAAGGATTGTTACTAGAATTCCTAAATTCTGAATTTTATTTCCTTCATTTGTGCCTAAAAACATTGTTAGCCTTTTTCTTGGTTAACCTTTTCCTTGTCTCTCTAGCCTTACCTTACACATATTGGTGAATTGTTCTTTGTTGTGGCCATAATCTCTTGAATTGCCTAAGAACTCAAGGGGAATTAGAGTGGTAAAAGGCAAGAGTGTTTCATTAGAGAAAAGCCATAATTGTGTGATACACTTGAGTGGGTGAGGTATTCAAACAACAACTATAATTGTCTTGTTACGTTTTGAAATTCTGATACTGGGGACAGATGTCGTACAGGATGTCACGACATCGCGCTTCAGAACATGCAGCTTGTATATGACCGTATGAACAGATTAAACAAGTAAATAACACAAGAGAATTGTTAACCCAGTTCGGTGCAACGTCACCTACATCTGGGGGCTACCAAGCCAGGGAGGAAATCCACTAAAATAGTGTTAGTTCGAAGATCTAACAGCCACTGTTTACAACCTTCTCACCTAACCACTACCCGTGCAATCTCTACCTAAGAGCCACTCTTAGATATGAGAAACCCCTCTCACTCCCTCTCAATCACTCTCCCGTGTTTACAATTAATTCAAATACACACCAGAGATTGCTCTCTGAACAATAGAGATCAACTCCACACACTATAGAGATCAACTCTACACACTCAGGTCCAACACTTGATGTTAGAGTAACATCAAGGTGGCTCACAAAACACTCAAGTCCCAAAACTCACAAAATAACTCTTCAATCCCGGACTTGGTCGAAAACTCGTGCAGCCTTCATGTTTATATAGCTGTGTGCGTTTCTGGGCTGCAACTTCTTGTGCTGGATGAGATCTATCATTTTCCTGAAAATCTGCACTTAAAGATCTAAAAGATACAGTTTGATCTTTTAGTTTTTATCTTTAATCTTTAATCCCTGAACGAACTATTCAAGTTTGTAATTCGAACTTTAATTATCTTTTAATTCGTTCCTAAAGATAGATCGCCACATCTGTTGCTAACTGCACATTAATCTGTTAAAGATATAACAGATTTATGTGTCCAGTATTTTCGGGCCGGATGTCAGGACATCGTGTCCGACATCGTGGATCCTGCACACTCTGTTAAAGATATAACAGATTTATGTGTCCAGTATTCTCGGGCAGGATGTCCTGGACATTGTATCCGACATCGTGGATCCTGCAGCTTCAATTCTTCATTTGACATTTTATCTTGCCTTGTGCATTGTGCAGCCCGATCTGATTCCTTGACATAACGTTGGACATCATGTGCAGCAACTCCAGTTTTCCTTCATTGTCTAAGTGCTTATGTTTTAACAAAATCTTAGCCAATCTTTTAAACACTCAGTAGAGCTAAGCACTAACAATCTCCCCCTTTGGCAAATTTTGTCTAAAACATACTTAGACACTTCCTGAGCAGGTACGAGCAGTTATGCAAGTGGGATCAGCAACTTTCATTATCAGAGTAATCAAGCACAGCGGTATCTGTAGTGGCGACAGCAAAATTCTGCAAGTTGCAAGTCGTTTCCAGGATGTCAAGACATCTCACGTGACATCAGCGTTCTGCTCCCCCTGTCTCCATGCTCTTCTATCAGCTACTAGCCTTTTCCAGGATGTTAAGACATCTCTTGTGACATCAGCTTTCTGCTCCCCCTGTCTCCATGCTCTAGCTGCAGCATCTTCTATCAGCTACTCGTAATTACAGTAGCTTACATCAGTCATCATCAGCAGCAGCAGTCTCCCCCTCAAAATCATGAATCATGCATACAGCGTATCATACAACTCCCCCTCAAAATCATGAACCATGCATACATCGTATCCTACTACTCAAAATCATACATCATGACTACTATTGCATACATAGAGTCCTACTACTCAAAATCATACATCATGAATACTATTGATACTATTACTCCCCCTTTTTAGACAGAATTTGACAAAGGTAGAATGCATGCAAATATTACAGACCAATAGCAAATTAATTGTTCAAAGGGACATGCCCCTATAACTAGTAAGAGTAAAAAGCAAAAATAAAGGTCTGATGGTCATGGGGTGGCTTCAGAATCATCATCATCTGATTCTGTATCCTCTGCTGCATCTTCCTCTTCCTCAGCTGCCTCTTCTTCTTGCTCAGCTGCTTCTTCTTCCTCAGCTGCTTCACCATCATCAATGCCACTTTCTGAGAGTCTTTCGATCAGCCGTTCCAGCTCCATTTTCTTCTCTGTGGTGGCTTTGATGGTTGCCTCCAGCACCTTGCATGTGTCCTTGAGTTCAGCAATCAAGGCATCCTTGGATACAGCACCTGAAGCAGCAGCTTTCCCTGATGTCGAGACAATGTCTGGGACATGTGTCCCCTCAAACAGTTTGTAATGCAGGGACAGAGCAGATTCTCTCTTCATCACAGAGTCAATGTTGTTTAAAATATTTGGATGTTGACTCAACATAATGCCACACAATACAGTAGGGAAGGCAATGGGTAATTTGACAGCAAAAGATTCTGAATGCTTAACAGTTTGATCAAAAATATAGTTTCCAAAATTAAATTTGGACTTGGTTCCAACAGCATACAGAAATTTACCCAAACCTGTGGCAACAGTGGAAGTATGATTGGTGGGTACCCAGTTTGCAGCGCCAATCCTATGCAGAATTGCATACTTCACACTCAGCTTCCCTGCAGAAAGCTTCCCTTTCTTTGGCCAATGCTGGACTTGTTTGGCAGTGATTTCCTTGGCAATTTGATGCTCAGAAACAGCAAGATCCACCACTCCTTCAGTTGGTCTGCCCAGGTATTTGTTGATCACAGCAGGGGAGAATCTAACACATTTTCCTCTGACAAACACTTTCTGATAATCATCACTTTTTCTGTTTGTTATGTCAGAGGGAATGTTGACAATGAATTCCCTGACTAGGCTTTCATAACAGTCTCCCAACTTGGTGACTGTCTTCAGTAGTCCAGCAGCCTTGATGAGGTCCATGATCTCCTTGCAAGCCAAGGCATCTCTTCCCAGTTCTCTTTCAACCGCAAGTCTGCGTTGATATACATATTTCCACTTTTCAACATTGCCAATGGAGTGGAAAGAAATGTTGTCCAATGGAGCATCAGGGACATTTCCAGGCACCTTTTTCCCTGATTTCTTGGCCCGCTTGATGTCGAGAACATCTAGTTCGACATCATAATCAGAATCAGATGAGGAAATTTCTTTCCTCTTTTTGGACGGGATTACAACTTTGCTCCATCTGGATGTGGTAGGAGTGATTGGTGTGCTCTTCTTCTGGGCCATAGTTTTGATTCGTCCAGACCTAGTAATGGGGGTTTTCCCTTTTCTGCTTTGTAACCTTTCTGCAATGCCCGGTGCCAACTTGTTGGCAATGGGTTCCTCATCAGATTCTACTTCTTCTAGGTCAATGAGGTCACCTGGAGCAGGTTCTGGTGCCCTTGGTGCAGGGGTCTCTTCTGTGGCTTGATCTTCTTCTTCTGTTGATTCCTCTTCACTGGGTGAAGGGAGGGCTTCAGCATTTGGAGTGGAAGATGTTGGAACATCTTTATCAGCATCTGGCACAGAAACATTTGGGGTGGAAGATGTTGGGACATCTTCATCAGCTTCAGGGACAGAAGCATTTTTCAAAATGCTACTCACAATACTGCGGATCTTCTTGTCCATCTTCGTGTCAACTTCCCTAGGACTTGTTGCAAGGCTAGGGTTTTCAGAAGTCTTCACTCCCTGTTGTCTTTTGGGAATCAGTTTTTCAGGAACAGGGGCTTGACCAGGAATCATTTGTATGGGTTGGATATGGAATTCAGGTTGTTCCTGGTTTGATGGTGCTTTGGTGGATGATGGAGATGATGGTACAGAAGGTGAACCAAGAGATGAAGTCTCTTTTGGTGAGGTAGCCATGGAGAAGCAGGGCTTTTGAAATGGTTTCGTGAAAATCTGAGAGCTGTTGTGGAATGCTGAATACGAGATTACCACTAAAATATGAGTTTGAATGAGGAATGTAGAGGGGCGTGTGAAGCAACGGTCGAATCTGTTTTGGCCCAGTAATGAATGTGCTATTAACGTTTGAGCACATTCAAATAGAAGTAATTGCTATAAGTCTTCTAGCAGACAAATGCCCAGCTTGCCCCTCAGTTTTTCAAACTGATTTGCATCCAATGCCTTTGTGAAAATATCTGTTATTTGTTCCTCAGTGTCAACATGCTTCAGTGTGATCACTTTATCATCAACAAGATCTCTAATATAGTGATGTCTAATGTCAATGTGCTTGGTTCTGCTGTGTTGAACAGGATTTTTAGAAATATTAATAGCACTCATGTTGTCACAGTACAATGTCATGACATCTTGTTCGACATTGTACTCCTTCAGCATCTGCTTCATCCAAACTAGTTGTGAACAGCTGCTTCCTGCTGCAATATACTCTGCTTCAGCAGTAGATAGGGACACACAGTTCTGCTTCTTGCTGAACCATGAAATAAGATTGTTGCCCAAATAGAAGCATCCACCAGAAGTGCTTTTTCTGTCATCTGCACTTCCAGCCCAATCAGCATCACAATACCCAACCAGCATTGAATCTGAACAATGACAGTACATAATCCCATAGTCACTGGTGCCATTTACATATTTCAGAATTCTCTTTACTTGATTCAAGTGACTTATCTTGGGATTGGCTTGATATCTTGCACAAACACCTACTGCATAGGTGATGTCAGGTCTGCTAGCTGTTAAATATAGTAAGCTCCCAATCATGCTTCTGTACAGACTTTGATCAACACTGGTGCCAGCTTCATCTTTTGTCAGCTTCAAGTGAGTAGGTGCAGGTGTTCTTTTATGGCTGGCATTTCCCATCCCAAACTTCTTGACAATGTTCTTTGCATACTTGCTTTGTGAGAGGAATATGGAGTCTTCCATCTGCTTCACTTGGAGTCCCAGAAAATAAGTCAGCTCTCCAACAAGACTCATCTCAAATTCAGATTGCATCTGTTGGACAAAATGTCGAAGCATCTCATTCGACATCCCTCCAAACACAATGTCATCAACATATATCTGTGCTATCATCAAGTTTTCAGCATCTTGTTTGACAAAGAGAGTCTTGTCAATTCCTCCCTTCCTATACCCTTGCTGAGTAAGGAACTCTGTTAGCCTTTCATACCAAGCTCTTGGAGCTTGCTTCAATCCATAGAGAGCCTTCTTGAGCCTGTATACATGATCTGGATGAGTTGGATCTACAAATCCCTTTGGCTGCTCCACATAGGCTTCTTCATTCAGGTATCCATTCAGAAACGCGCTCTTCACATCCATCTGGTACAGCTTGAATTTGAGGATGCACGCTACACCAAGTAACAATCTGATGGACTCAAGTCTAGCAACAGGGGCGAAAGTTTCATCAAAGTCTACACCTTCAATCTGAGTGTAGCCTTGAGCAACAAGTCTGGCCTTGTTTCTGGTTATAACACCATCTTCATTGGTTTTGTTCTTGAAGATCCACTTGGTGCCAATCACATTAGTTCCCTCGGGTCTAGGAACTAGCTCCCAAACTTCATTCCTTTTGAATTGCTCCAATTCTTCTTGCATAGCATTGATCCAGAACTCATCAGTCAGTGCCTCTTTCACATTCTTGGGCTCAATTTTGGAGACAAAGCATGAATTGGAGACAATCTCAATCTCCCTTGATCTTGTAGTGACCCCTCTGTTTGGATCTCCTAAAATCAGCTCCTTGGGGTGCATCTTCTGGATTCTAATGGAGGGTCTCTTGTCAGGTTGATTGATGTTTGGTTCATCTGTAGCAGAATCAGAGTTTTCTGCATTTTCTGCACTTTTAGCTGTATCTGCTACATTGTCTCCCGATGTTCTGACATCTTCTTCGACATCCTTCTTTCTTGCTGGAGTTAGATCATCAACAACCACATTGATGGATTCCATCACAGTTCTGGTTCTGGAATTGAATACTCTATATGCTCTGCTGTTTGTAGAGTATCCCAAGAATATCCCTGCATCACTCTTGGGATCCATCTTTCTCCTTTGCTCTCTATCTGCCAAAATGTAACATGGACTTCCAAAGATGTGGAAGTGCTTGACAGTTGGCTTCCTCCCTTTCTAGATTTCATACAGTGTGGTTGGAGTCCCTCTTCTAAGTGTGACTCTGTTGTGGATATAGCATGCTGTGTTCATGGCTTCAGCCCAGAGATTATAGGGAAGTTCTTTGGCATGAAGCATGACCCTAGCAGCCTCTTGCAAAGTCCTGTTTTTCCTTTCAACTATGCCATTTTGTTGTGGTGTAATGGCTGCAGAGAACTCATGAGTGATGCCTTCAGATGTGCAGAATTCAGTGAACTTGCTGTTTTCAAACTCTCTGCCATGGTCACTCCTGATTCTCTTGATGACACAGTCTTTTTCTCTTTGAAGTCTTAGACTCAACTCCTTGAATACTTCAAAGGTGTCTGATTTCTCTCTGATAAAGTTGACCCAGGTAAATCTGGAGAAATCATCCACAACAACATAGGCATACCTTTTTCCTCCAAGGCTTTCAACTTGCATAGGCCCCATCAAGTCCATGTGAAGTAGTTCCAGTACCCTGGAAGTGGTCTGATGTTGAAGCTTCTGGTGGGACATCTTGACTTGCTTTCCAATCTGACATTCACCACAGATTCTGCCTTCTTCTATTTTCAGATTGGGAATGCCTCTAACAGCACCTTTGTCAATGATTTTCTTCATGCCTCTTAAGTGCAGATGTCCAAATCTTTGATGCCATAATTTGACTTCATCTTCTTTGGAGGATAGACATGTGGAGGAGTAACTGGTTTCTTGAGGTGTCCATAGGTAACAATTGTCCTTTGATCTGCTGCCCTTCATTAGAACTTCACTCTTCTCATTTGTCACCAAGCATTCTGACTTTGTGAAGTTTACATTGAATCCTTCATCACACAACTGACTGATGCTGATCAGGTTTGCAGTCAGTCCCTTCACCAGCAGTACTCTGTTCAGACTAGGAAGTCCATCATGGACTAGCTTTCCCATTCCAATGATCTTTCCTTTAGAGCCATCTCCAAATGTCACATAGCTAGTGGAGCAAGGTTCAATGTTCACCAGGAATTCTTTAACTCCTGTCATGTGTCTGGAACAGCCGCTATCTAGGTACCAATCTTCCTTAGCTGATGCTCTAAGTGAAGTATGAACAACAAGACTAACAGTCTTGTGTTTTGGAACCCACATCATCTTCCTTCCGCTGCTGCGACCTTGAGTTCCATGATGTGGATGGCCACGTAAATGATAGCAAAAGGGCTTTATGTGACCATACTTGCCACAGTAGTGACACCTCCACTTCTTTCTTTTGCTCTTTTTCTGCTGCGTTCCATGATGTCGAGACCGATGTTGTGACATCGTGGCTCCAGTGCTGTTTTTGGCAGGAACAAATTCTGTCATGGTTATTCTGCCAGCAGATTTATGATTAAGCCCAAGTCCTCTCTGGTTTCCAACATTCTTCCCAAGCTGTAGCACCTCATCAAGCATATCTGAGCCTTTATTCAGCATCTTTATTGATTTTGTCATGTTTTCCAGTTTAGAGTTCAGAAAACCAACTTCTCCTTTAAGCTCAGAGATCTCTTCTTCATGTGCCTCCTTCTCAGCCTCCAGATTTGCAATGACCTTCTTTAGTTGTGCTTCTTGCTGAAGAATCTTCTCACTTTTGATGCATAGTTCTCTATAGGATATAGCAAGCTCATCAAAAGTGATTTCACTATCTGTATCACTTGAATCTTCAGCAGATTCAAATCTCCCAGTGAGTGCATTCACATCTCTGTCAGAATCACCTTCTTGTTCACTCTCTGTATCATCAGACCGACATACAGAGAGTCCTTTCCTCTGCTTCTTGAGATGAGTGGGACATTCAGCTTTGATGTGTCCATAGCCTTCACACCCATGGCATTGAACTCCTTTGCTGTGGCTGGGTTTTTCATCTGACCTTTTCTGGTATTCATTACCTTTCCTGATGTCGAAAGGGATGTTCCGGACATGTGGTTTCTGCCTCCTGTCCATTCTGTTCAGCACTTTGTTGAACTGTTTTCCAAGGAGCACAACTGCATTAGTCAGACCTTCATCAGTATCCAGGTCATACTCATCTTCTTCTCCTTCATCATTGGACACGAACGCCAAGTTCTTGCTTTTCTTTTCAGCCCTATCCGAGAGTCCTAGCTCAAAGGTTTGAAGGGAACCAATGAGTTCATCTACTCTCATGTTGCAAATGTCTTGGGCCTCCTCTATTGCAGTGACTTTCATGTCAAATCTCTTAGGCAAAGATCTGAGGATCTTTCTCACCAGCTTTTCATCTGTCATTCTTTCTCCCAAGGCAGTGCAAGCATTGGCAATTTCAAGAATGTTCATGTGGAAGTCATGAATACACTCTTCCTCCTTCATCTTCAGATTTTCGAATTTAGTAGCCAATAGTTGCAATCTGGACATCTTCACTTTGGAGGTTCCTTCATGAGTGGTTTTCAGGATCTCCCATGCATCCTTGGCCACTGTGCATGTGTTGATCAGTCTGAAGATATTCTTGTCAACTCCAATGAATAGAGCATTCAAGGCTTTGGAGTTTCCAAGTACCAATTCGTCTTCTTCTTTTGTCCAGTCTTCTTCTGGCTTCAATCCATCAGTGGGCTTTCCTTCTGTGTCCAGCATCTTGGGATGTTCCCAGCCTTTGATGACCGCTTTCCAGGTTCTGCTATCCAGTGATTTGAGGAAGGCCACCATCCTTGCTTTCCAGTATTCATAGTTGGTTCCATCCAGGATTGGTGGTCTGTTTACTGGTCCTCCTTCTTTCTCCATGTTCATCAGAATTTATCTCCCTAGATCTCACTCAGTGATTTCGAGTGCCTGCTCTGATACCAATTGAAATTCTGATACTGGGGACAGATGTCGTACAGGATGTCACGACATCGCGCTTCAGAACATGCAGCTTGTATATGACCGTATGAACAGATTAAACAAGTAAATAACACAAGAGAATTGTTAACCCAGTTCGGTGCAACGTCACCTACATCTGGGGGCTACCAAGCCAGGGAGGAAATCCACTAAAATAGTGTTAGTTCGAAGATCTAACAGCCACTGTTTACAACCTTCTCACCTAACCACTACCCGTGCAATCTCTACCTAAGAGCCACTCTTAGATATGAGAAACCCCTCTCACTCCCTCTCAATCACTCTCCCGTGTTTACAATTAATTCAAATACACACCAGAGATTGCTCTCTGAACAATAGAGATCAACTCCACACACTATAGAGATCAACTCTACACACTCAGGTCCAACACTTGATGTTAGAGTAACATCAAGGTGGCTCACAAAACACTCAAGTCCCAAAACTCACAAAATAACTCTTCAATCCCGGACTTGGTCGAAAACTCGTGCAGCCTTCATGTTTATATAGCTGTGTGCGTTTCTGGGCTGCAACTTCTTGTGCTGGATGAGATCTATCATTTTCCTGAAAATCTGCACTTAAAGATCTAAAAGATACAGTTTGATCTTTTAGTTTTTATCTTTAATCTTTAATCCCTGAACGAACTATTCAAGTTTGTAATTCGAACTTTAATTATCTTTTAATTCGTTCCTAAAGATAGATCGCCACATCTGTTGCTAACTGCACATTAATCTGTTAAAGATATAACAGATTTATGTGTCCAGTATTTTCGGGCCGGATGTCAGGACATCGTGTCCGACATCGTGGATCCTGCACACTCTGTTAAAGATATAACAGATTTATGTGTCCAGTATTCTCGGGCAGGATGTCCTGGACATTGTATCCGACATCGTGGATCCTGCAGCTTCAATTCTTCATTTGACATTTTATCTTGCCTTGTGCATTGTGCAGCCCGATCTGATTCCTTGACATAACGTTGGACATCATGTGCAGCAACTCCAGCTTTCCTTCATTGTCTAAGTGCTTATGTTTTAACAAAATCTTAGCCAATCTTTTAAACACTCAGTAGAGCTAAGCACTAACACGTTTGATTTGTTTGTTTGAGATGTCAGGTACTAATCCTAATGATGGAGTGGGGCTTTCGCAATTCCAAATGCAAGCTTTGATGCAACATTTGGAGAGGTTAATGAAACAACGAGATGATGCGCTCCATGAGAGGTTGGATCAAATGGAGAATAGAGATCATAATGAAGAAGAAAGGAGGAGAAGAGGGAATGATGGTGTTCCTAGACAAAACCGAATTGATGGTATTAAACTCAACATTCCTCCATTTAAAGGAAAGAATGATCCGGAGGCCTACTTGGAGTGGGAGATGAAAATAGAGCATGTTTTCTCATGCAACAACTATGAGGAGGACCAGAAGGTGAAGCTTGCCGCCACGGAGTTTTCCGACTATGCTCTTGTGTGGTGGAACAAGCTACAAAAGGAGAGAGCAAGAAATGAAGAGCCAATGGTTGATACATGGACAGAGATGAAAAAGATCATGAGGAAGCGGTATGTGCCGGCTAGTTACTCAAGGGACTTGAAATTCAAGCTCCAAAAACTAACCCAAGGCAACAAGGGGGTTGAGGAGTATTTCAAGGAAATGGATGTGCTCATGATTCAAGCAAATATTGAAGAAGATGAGGAGGTAACTATGGCTCGATTTCTTAATGGTTTGACTAATGATATCCGTGATATTGTTGAGCTGCAGGAGTTTGTTGAAATGGATGATTTGCTTCACAAAGCAATCCAAGTGGAGCAACAATTAAAAAGGAAGGGAGTGGCTAAGAGGAGTTTTACCAACTTTGGTTCTTCTAGTTGGAAAGACAAAGGTAAGAAAGATGGGGCTGCTACTTCTAGTAGTTCCACACCTATCCCATCAAAAACTGGCTCAAAGTCCCAAGAGGAACCCTCTAAAAGGAGTAGAGATGTGAAGTGTTTCAAGTGCCAAGGCCTAGGACACTATGCTTATGAGTGCCCTAACAAAAGGTCCATGGTTCTTAGAGATGGAGAATATATAAGTGAATCTGATGTTGAAGAGGAAGAGGAGAGTGAGTACGTAGAGGAAGAGGAGACTCCGGAGGGAGATTTGTTGATGATTAGGCGGTTACTTGGTGGTCAATTGAAGCATGAGGAGGAGAGCCAAAGAGAAAACATCTTTCACACTAGATGTTTAATCAATGGCAAGGTGTGCATGGTGATCATTGATGGAGGTAGTTGCACCAATGTGGCTAGTGCTAGATTAGTGTCAAAGCTAAATTTAGCTACTAAACCACATCCTAGGCCATACAAACTTCAATGGCTTAGTAAGGATGGGAAGGTGCAAGTGAGGCAGCAAGTTGAAGTGGACGTTTCCATTGGGAAATACAATGATAAGGTACTTTGTGATGTTGTTCCTATGGAGGCCAGTCACTTACTGTTGGGGAGACCATGGCAATTTGATAAAAGAGCCAATCATGACGGTTACACCAACAAGATCTCTTTCATGCACCAAGACAAAAAGATTGTGCTCAAGCCATTGAGTCCACAAGAAGTGTGTGAGGATCAAAAGAAAATGAGAGAAAAACTTCTTCAAGAGAAAAGAGAAAAAGAAAAGGTGAGCAAAACACTTGAGAGTGAGAAAAAGAGGGAAACACTTGAGAGGAAAAAGAGTGAACAAAAGAAGAGTGAAACACTTGAAGTGAGGGAGAGCTATTTAGCCACAAAAAGTGAGGTCAAGAGGTTGTTTCGTGCTAAACAGTCACTCTATATCTTGTTTTGCAAAAATCAGATTTTGACCACTAACACTTTTGATGATTTTGAAGTGCCTTCTAGTGTTAAAACTCTTTTGCAGGATTTTCATGACATGTTTCCACCAAATGTGCCAAGTGGACTACCACCTTTGAGGGGAATTGAGCATCAAATTGATCTCATTCCGAGAGCTTCTTTGCCCAATAGGCCAGCCTATAGAAGTAATTCACAAGAAACCAAAGAGATTCAAAGACAAGTGGATGAACTCATTAGCAAAGGTTGGGTAAGAGATAGTATGAGTCCTTGTGCTGTCCCAGTGATTTTGGTCCCTAAAAAGGATGGGACATGGCGCATGTGTTCTGATTGTAGAGCCCTTAATAACATCACCATTAAATATAGGCATCCTATACCTAGGCTTGATGATTTGCATTTTTGGAGGACTTTGTGGAGCAAGTTGGGCACTAAATTGTTATTTTCAACCACTTGTCACCCACAAACCGATGGGCAAACGGAAGTTGTTAATAGGACTTTGGGAACTTTGCGTAGGACAGTTTTGAGGAATAACTTAAAAACTTGGGAAGCTTGTTTACCCCATGTTGAATTTGCTTACAATAGAGTTGTTCATAGCACCACTAATTGTTCTCCTTTTGAAGTTGTTTATGGTTTTAATCCACTAACTTCTCTTGATCTTTTGCCTATGCCTAATGTTTCTGTTTTTAAGCATAAAGAAGGTCAAGCAAAGGCGGACTATGTGAAGAAGCTTCATTATAGAGTCAAAGATCAAATTGAGAGGAAAAATAAAAGCTATGCTAAACAAGCCAACAAAGGGAGAAAAAAGGTTGTCTTCGAACCCGGAGATTGGGTTTGGGTGCACATGAGAAAAGAAAGGTTTCCGGAACAAAGGAAATCAAAGCTTCAACCAAGGGGAGATGGACCATTTCAAGTGCTTGAAAGAATCAATGACAATGCTTACAAAGTTGAGCTGCCCGGTGAGTATAATGTTAGTTCCACCTTCAATGTCTCTGATTTATCTCTTTTTGATGCAGAAGGAGAATCCGATTTGAGGACAAATCCTTCTCAAGAGGGAGAGAATGATGAGGACATGACCAAGAGCAAGGGCAAGGATCCACTTGAAGGACTTGGAGGACCTATGACAAGGGCTAGAGCAAGGAAAGCCAAGGAAGCTCTTCAACAAGTGCTGTCCATACTGTTTGAATACAAGGCCAAGTTTCAAGGAGAAAAGTCCAAGGTTGTGAGTTGTATCATGGCCCAAATGGAGGAGGACTAAATGACACCACTTTGTTTTAATTTTAGAGTGTTTAGTTTGTCTAAATAATGGCCCAATCCTTGTAAAGTTGGCTGACCAAAAATATGTTTTGGGTTAATCAACTAAAAGGGCTTTAGTTAGGTTTAGTTCAAGTTGTAATAAGGGCCCAATTGGCAACCTAGGCATCAGCCTTTTGGGAGACCAAATGGTGGCTGCCTTGTTGGCTGTTGGGGGTGACTTTTGGTTGCCACAATTTCAGTTACACTCAGCCATTAAGTTTTTTTAATTCCCTAGGTTAATGGCATTAAGTTATTTTAATTCTAGGTTAGTGGGTCATTACTAAAATCTGCTGTAAAGCTTCTATATAAGCTGAACCATTTTATCAATAAAGACAAGTTGAGTTTTATTCAGAAAATTAGAGTTTATCTCTTTTATCTTAGTGAGAGTGATTCTCCTAAATTCTTGAGTGATTCAAGAACACCCTGGCTGTATCAAAGGACTTTCACAACCTTTGTGTGTTGCCCTCGCTGGAAAGAGTGATTCTTTCCTTCCTTTCATCTTCACCCTTGTTCTTTCAAACCACAATTCCAGAAAATCCACCTCTGCCCAGAATTATCTCGTGGCCATAACTCCCATTTTACGCACTCAGATTAAGTGATTCTTGAGCCTAAATTGACTTTCAAAACGAGACCTTTCACCTCGTTTTGGAATCACCTCATTTGGAGCCCTGTAGCTTCAGTTATTGCCATTTCTATATTTCTGTCCAGCCACCACTTAACCTACATTTTACCATCCCATTCATCCATTTTATGCCAAGAACCACCTTATTAAGACCCACGAAATTAACCACCTTATTTTCCATCCTTTCCTTAATCAATTTCCGCATTTTCCATCAAGGTTTAATCCTAGACGATCCTAAGTCAGCCCTTGTGCCATGAGGGTTCATATCAGTTATTGTCACCAACAAAACTAAGAATCTCTTTTTCGTCGATTCATAAGAATCACATTTATTGTTGATTCACTTTTGGGGGTTTGGGTTTGGTTTGGTGGCTATTCCCTTTCATGATTCTTTCTTTAGATCCTCTCTGGACTCTTTATTCTTTATAAAATTGCGGGTTTGACTTTAATTTCTATGGGTTTGTTGATTTTGTGGCAGTGATTGAGAGAATGGCAAAGGAAAGAGAGGGAGCCATAGAGGAAAGGGAGATCCTACCTATTTTTCCAGTTCCAGGCCTATTCGAAGTCCGTGTAGTTGGTGAGCCGTGTGATGGAAAATCTTCCTGCATAGTTCGGAGAGGTTCACCTCCGTCGTTGGTGGTTCGTCGGTGATGGCCGCCTAATGAGGAGACAAAGTGAAAAAGAGGAGTGAGGAAGCCCTAATTTTTCGGTTGATTCTCTTCTTTCCTCTTTTTTATGTTATTTTTTAATTTTGGATGGTGGGGACGCACGTGTAGGTCACCGCCGTCCCCAATATGTCCCCACAAAAGACCACCGACATCCCTGTCTTGGCCAGGCATACCCAAGAAATTAATGTTGTCCCCAGGACGCCCCCTTGTCATCCCAGTTCCATCCCTATCCCCGTGCAGTATTGGAAACAAGAGACACCACCTAGCAGGTGTCCCTAAGCTTCATAGCTTATAAAACTTGTGTCCAATCAATTCCTACCTACATCTTGAATTGTTTCAAGCTCCCTTGTGTGCTTCGCGAGGACATAGAGAGGATGTCAGCTATATTCTATTGGGGGACAACATTGAGGATAGGAAGATGCACTGGCTTCAGTGGGAGAAACTAACAAAAGCAAAAGTTAATGGTGGGGTTGGGTTTTCATAGAAGCAACTCTGTTGTTTGTTGGTGGACGATAATTTCCTGGCCTCTAGGGTGCTCAAGGCTTGCTATTTCCCTAATTCCTCTCCTTTGGAAGCAAAGAAACTCTTCCAGTCAAGCTATACCTGGACCAACATTGCCTCAACAAACGATTTGGTTGAAGAGGGGATATCTTGGCGCATAGGGAATGATGATGCAGTCAAGATTTGGTCTAACAGGTCGATCCCCAATAATCTCATCCTCACAGAAGAATCTGTAGCACCCTAGCAACGAGAAGATGACATCACTCCTACGGTTGCCGATTTGATTGACAATGAAACCCACACCTGAGATTTGCAAAAGCACAATTCTATCTCCCTCCTCCCCAAGCACTTACCAAAATATTATCTCTATCACCCTTAGATTCTTTGAGCCACCTAATGTGAACCTTTGGGGTACTTCAAGGTACTTGAAAGCGATGACAATGCTAGCTGAAGCATTTTCAAGCTCCATCCCTGGGAACTTCTAGAAAAATTTGTGGAAGATTAAGGCTATTCCTAAATGCATCCACTTTGTGTGGAGGGTATGTGAGGATATTCTCCGAGTGAAACAAAATCTGAAAAGAAGAAGCATGGATGTGGACCCGATTTGTCCAAGATGTGGTCAAGGAGAAGAAGACACATTGGGGGTTTGCTTCCAGATTTAGTTTATGGCCACAATTTCTGAACTGTTATGGGGCATTTGGTTCCAAAGAAACCAATGGATCTTCTAAAATAAGAAATACCCCCTTGAGTTAATTCTTGACTTGGCAAACTCTATTCAGGTTCATCTAGACCATCGTGCTGAGCATCCCAAGTTGAATCCTAGAGGGTAGACTTGTCCAAGGGAGGCATTATCAAGGCAAACTTTGGCGCTTCCCCAAAGCAAAACAAAGGTACGTACTGGGCTGGGAGTGGTCTTTTGGAACCATTGTGGTGAAGTTTTGGCGGTGGGCTCTATTCTTCTCCCTAATTGTTTTGAACCGCAAATTGCGGAAGCCATAGCCTTCAGGTGGGCTTCGGAAATAGCAACAGACCTTTCTTTTAGGTCGCTCTAATTTGAATCGGATGGCCAAAGATTGATTCAAGCTTGGAAGAAGCAAAATTTTGCAGGACACAACTATTTGGATAGTTTACTCAAGACTGTGTTAGGATTGGGAATTCTAGATCCTCCAATTAACTCTTGTTTTTGCTCATAGATCGGCTAATAGAACTGCAGATTTTTCGGCTCATTTTGCTTGAATGTAAAGAAAGATACTGGGTGGAGGAGATCCTTCACCAGTTAAAATTCTATCATCTATTCTAATGTAAGGCTTTGAGCCCTTTCTTAGAGAATGAAAGATTGAAGTTACAAAAAAAAAAAAAAAAAGACAATAGGCACTTGCAATATAATGACGAGTTCTTCAATTTTTGATGGAGCGGGAATGCTGGGAAAAAGTCATTCTTGTTGCTCAAAAGAAGTAAATTTATAACCAAATTAATAAGTTAAACTTTTCACTTAGTTCTTAATCCCACAAATGCATAAAAGTCAAATTTATCTTTGTTAACACTAGAGAAAAGTTTCAAGCTATAGGATTAGGTAAATAGTTTAAACATTAAATATTTAATTGACTCCATATGTGATACCGAGAACTCACTTTTTCTGATCTCTTTCGTATATATCAAAAAAATGCTCTTGATTAAAAATCAAAGAAAACATAAAAAATTGTCTCAGTTTTAATGTAAGAAAAACATTTGCCATACCAAAAAAAATAAAAGAACAATAGCGTGGATAAAATACATTAAAAATTTAAAAGGTGGGAATAGTCAACATGTAAGTTGCCACTTGTAGGTTATATATTTCAGAAAAATGCAGGTACAATTGTCTATTATTAACTTTGACTTCTAAAAAAAAAAAAAACTTCGACTTATGAAGCAATGACGTTTTAATTTTCTTGTATTCTTCTTCAACTTGTAATTGATTGATTCAATATTTGCAGACTGTGCATCTATGCCGACTCTTCATGCAAGCCGTAGTCATAATTAAAGGAAGTGTGGAACTAGGAAGAGGATTTACACGCGAGCAAACTCTTATGCAGTTATTTATGTTATGTAAATCTTTTTTTTTTTTTTAAGAATCTTGTGGTCTTTAAACTTTATGACTCAGTCGTTTATGAATTTTAATTGTCAAATTAAGTCCTGCAAAGACTTAAGAAACACCATTATGCTTGTTGATCTTTAAAAAAATTTATCACTAAATTGACATCAAAGATTTAAGATGTTATTGTGTTATTTTATTATGAACATTGATGACATTTAAGACAATATTTTGATGCTAAACTATTTAGAAGGTTTACATGGTAACGGATTTGGTGACATGACCGATATACATCAAATTGACATCATTATGAATTTTAATTGTGAAAATCACATCATTTAAGACAATATTTTGATGCTAAACTATTTAGAAGGTTAACATGATGAATTTCTTTTTATAATGTATATCATCAAATTAATTTTTTGGTGCGAGACTAGCTAGTTACTGAGGCTCCATATTTACTTACACTGTACAAATTTCAAATACTATTGTTTACATACGTGGATATCAATCTTATTTTATTTTATTTGATGGTTTCTTATTAGTCTAAAATTTATGCATTAAGAAAACCTATGTATATTATATAAAACTATATAAATAAGTACACTACTAAAATAATAGATTTTAACATCGTTTTATTAATATCGATTATAATGAAAACTGATGTTAGAAGATGCGCAATGATATTTTTGTAAATAAAATGTTATTGTTAACAATACACCTTAGCTTTACTGTTCTTTGTCCTTTCTCATCCATGGGACTTACTGCTATAGTATCATTCAACTAAAATATCAGACTGTTGTACTTTCAAAAAATATTGTTCAAACATATACTGTTTAAATTAAAATTACTGTACACAGTTCAGATCCATGAATTCAGTTAACATATGCCCTTACGGACACTATTCCTACTTCCCCATTAGGCTCTGATACTAGAGATCAGTGGAGAGGGATCAAACGGACAAATAGGAAGTAAGAATACATACATACATACATATATATATATATATATATATATATATATATATATATATATATATATATAGGTCAGCGGAGTAGGATCAAACGGACAGATAGGAAGTAAGAATGCAGTATGATTGAAATGAAAATATAAACTTGAAAACAGATATCAAGGGCACACCGGAGACCGGCTTACAAACCCCAGGTTTTCATAAACAAAGAAACCGAAGCGGCGGCAGAGCCGCACAGGATCGGTGAAGGGAGAAGAGAGAAGGATGAAAAATAGAAATTTATTGAATCTAGAAAGAAGCGCTTACAAAAATCTTGTTTCAGAGCACCTCTCTTCCAAAACTTGAAAAAATGGCTAAATGAAAGGGTGCCTCACAACATACTTGAGGACTCCTTATATAGCCAAAAATCTAAGACCGGTAGTTGCCGGTAGTTTTGACCGGGACTATTTGACTGTTTGTTACAAGACAAGTAGTTTTGACCGGGACTTTAATGGCTACAGGACAGGTAGTATTGTCCAGCATTAATTACACATAAATTACAAACAGACAGTTTTGTGACCGAAATTAAATTTAATCTAAACAGATACCAAAACAATCATCTTCGTTTTGGTAAAAGGGATCTTCTTCGTCTTCAGCAGAACTTGTTTCTTCCTTCTTTGAGGATGAAGCTTCTTCTTCCTGTTGTAACATTTGTAGAACTTCCTTCAGATTTTTAGCTAAGACCTCCTTTGATGTCGATCCTGCTAAAAATGCTGCCAGATGAGACTTTTGGTTCAAAAACACAGAAGTCTCTGGATCAGCTGTTTTGAGGAATTCTGGATGGGATTGGAACCATAGTTTTACTTGTTCTGGATCCGCTTTGGATGAGTCAAATTGTGTCCACCATTTTACAAATGCGTGTCTTTGTAGTGATGGATATTGGTTTGTCTTTTCAGTCTTGCTGTAACGATATTGCCATGAGAATATCCATGACAGTGCAAAGCTTGAAAAGTATTTAAGATCTGCTGGAATTCGTGATTCCTGCGAATT
The DNA here is from genome assembly GCF_004193775.1 of Glycine soja. NCBI lineage: Eukaryota > Viridiplantae > Streptophyta > Magnoliopsida > Fabales > Fabaceae > Glycine > Glycine soja. The sequence goes on along the minus strand of NW_021144572.1, from coordinate 158,403 downwards.
GTATTGTTTCTTAAATTGGGAAAATCCTTGTTGGACCGTTTCTGGGAATATCTCTGGGATTGGTCCAAAGAAGTCCCACCATTGCAAAAACCAATTGGGAAAATTGTAAATTGTTTTGGTCTTGAAATATATCAGCCATGAATGCTTGAAGCGGGTATTTTGGTGCCAAAACACCTTAGTCCAAGCATCAACGTAATCCCAATAGGTATAACCTACCGGATCAAATGGAACTGAAAATCTCTTTCCTTTGTTCAAGTCCGAACCAAAGTGTCTTGGTTGAAGAACTTTTAGTATTTGGATGGTTGAATGGGTGTTTAAGGTTTGGTCTTTTGGATCTTTGAAATGTTTGATAGATACTGAGTTTGAATCTACCAAAATCAATTCATAAAAAGTTCTTGTCTTCAGGATGGTGGTTGGTTTGTAGTGAAATCCTGGTGGGAAAGCCTTGGCCGTCGCCTTGAAGGGATTTTTGTCCCAAAATTCAGGTTCCATCTGCAAAACAGTTAACAATTTATTTTTATAAATATAATTGTTAGTTTGTTTGGTAGGTGGTGTTTGAGCTTTGGCTAAAGGTAGTTTTCCTTTAGTATTGGTGGCTGTTTTGGTCATTGACGCATTTTGGATCATTGTTTGTAAATTTGATTCAGATTCATCATCAGATTCTGAGGCAATGTCTGCCCAAGATTTTTTGATTATTTTTGGAAATTTGGTCAGACCCATGTCTTGAAGGGCCTGAAGGGTTTCAATTGGCCATGCATAGTCGGCCGATGTTTGTTTGGCGGTTGCCGGTTTGGGAGATTCCTGAGTGGATGGCTCAGGTTTGATTGAGGCAATCTGGGTTGATGACCCTTCTAAATTGGTTTTCTGGGTAGATGACCCAGCCTGGGTTGGTGACCCAGAAGAGGTAGATGATTTCTTGATGGTTGGCTCTGGAAGAGCCAGCCTGGCTCCTTTGCCTGTACTCCTTCCTCCCCGTAGGGAGATTCCCGATGCCTTAGGAGGCATTACCACTTTTCTGTAAGAATTCACGGGTAAGGTAGTCAGGTAGTGAATTTGAGGTGCCCTTGATGTATTCTATGTCAAAATCAAAGACACTTAAAATTGCTTGCCATCGTGCAAAAATTTGTTTTGAGGCAAGGTTTTTAACATCTTTTTGTAAAATATCTTTGGCTGATTTACAATCAACCCTGATTAAAAATTTTTGGTTTAATAAATCCGATTGAAATTTGGAAATGCACAAAACAATTGCTAAAACCTCTTTTTTAACAGTTGAATATTTTAATTGTGCAGGATTCCAATGTTTTGATGTATATGCAATGACATGATCTTGGCCATGGACTCTTTGTTTGAGGATGCCACCATAACCTATGTCTGAAGCATCAGTTTCGACAATTTTAAATGCCTGTGGAATAGGAAGATACAGACATTTAATGGATTGGACTTTGACTTTGATTTCTTTAACCGTTTGTGTATGGAGGTCAGACCAAGGAGGCGGATTTTTCTTCAGCCTATCATGTAATGGCTTGACAATATTATTTAAATAGGGGACAAATTCTCCTACGTAATTTAGACAACCTAGAAATCTTTGTAACTGGGTTTTGTCTAAGATTTGGTTGGGGAATTTGCTAGCAAACTCTATTGACCTTTTGATTGGAATGATTGTACCTTGATATATATTGTGACCAAGGAATCGAATTCAAGTTTGGAAAAGATTGATTTTTGATTTGGAGACTGCCAAACCATTTTGTTTGATGATATGTATGAAGGTTTGGAGATGTTTGAAATGTTGGTCAATGTTTTGGGAAAAGATTAAAACATCATCTATGTAGACAATGACAAATTTTGAATAGGGATTAAAAATATCGTTCATAATTTTTTGAAATTCTGAAGGGGCATTCTTCAGTCCGAATGGCATCACGTTCCATTCATATTGCCCGAAAGGTACAGTAAACGCTGTTTTGTACCTATCTGATTCTTGGATTTGGATTTGCCAAAATCCAGATTTCATATCAAATTTTGAAAATATCTTTGCAGAATTTAATCTGTTAAGCAAATCTTTTTTGTTTGGAATAGGATATTTAATCCATTGTAATGCTTGATTTAATGGTTTGTAATTTATGACTAAGCGGGGTGTTCCACGCTCAATCTCAGATTGTTTGTTAACATAAAAAGCCGCACAAGACCATGGGCTTTTGCTTTTCCGGATTAGGCCTTTATCAAGCAAATCCTTGATTTCCTTTTGACAGTATTGAAGAAGTTCTTCATTCATTTGGATTGGTCTGGCTTTTGTGGGAATTTGTTTTTCCCTAAAGTCTTTCTCATAAGGGAGATCGACAATATGTTTCTTTCTGTCCCAAAATGCATGTGGCAATTCAGAACAAACGGTCGATTCAATATGATTTAATAAAGATTGAATTCTTTCTTTTACTTGGGGTTTTCCTAGTTGTATCTGAATATTATTAAAAGATACTTCTTCTTTTAAGAAGTTAATTTGATTAATCTTATTTTCTATAAGATTTATATTTCTGGAAATTGGTTTAGTAGAAAAATTAAATATAATTTTTCTTCCTAAATAATTTGTAGTTATTCCTTCATTAGATATTTGGATGGGAAACAGGGCTCTAATGAAGGGCGTTCCTAAGATTACTTCATTCTTAAGGTTTTTTACCAGAAGAAAATTTGTGTTCATCTTAAGACCTTGGTTTTCAATTATTGCATTTGATAGCTTAAAATTAATTTTTAATTTTGAGCCGTTTGCCGTACTTAATTTTTCTGAGGTTTTCTCAAAGAATTTTGTAGGAATTAATCCTTCTAAAATGCAGTTTGAATCAGCCCCTGTATCAAATAGGGCCATTGTTTCTAAAACGAAATCATTAATAATTATTTTTATGTTTATGTAAAATTTTTGGATTTTAATCTTGTTGATTAATCCCATAAACATATCATCTTCTAAATTTTCTGGTTGGTTTTCCTCACTGTTGTTGGTACTTTCAGAATCATTATCTTCCTCAAGTTGAGAAAGAATGATCTGATGAATTTCTTGTTGTTGACGAAGTTCTTTTACTTCTCTTTTTAGATTGTTTATCTCTGTTTGGAGATCTTGGATTGTCGTTGGTTTGGTTGAAGAATTTTCTAATCTCTTGAGTATGTTACTTACATCAAATTTGTTGTTTGTGATAAAATATTTTTGTCTAGGTTTTACCTCTAATGTTTTCTTGAGTTTTTCCAGAAAAACCTTCTTTTCCTGGGGGTCAGGTATGGAATTGATTGCTTCAAACAAGAGATCTTGTTCTCTCGTTAGAGTATTGATTTGCCCATCATCATCATCTGTTGATGATAGTTGGTCATCTTGTTGGATTAGGTTTAGGTTTTCATCGGAAAGCACGGAGGATGAAGTTTCTGTTTCCTCCTCCGAGGTTTCTATGAGCAAATTGTTTATTTGCTCTTCAATTGCGGGTTCTAGGTTAAGGTTTCTTAACTTCTTTTTTAGCCTACAGTATTTGCTGATGTGGCCTTGTTTTCCACAATTGTAGCACGTTATTTTTGATTTTGTTTTTTGTTTAGGATTTTCCATTCCTCTACTGGTTGATGGTTTGTGTGAGTATCTCCTCCTTGGAAATCTCTTTGTATTGACCGGTTTATTCTCATGGATTTCTTTTTTAGAGGATTGTTTTTTCTTTTGTTTTGGACAGGCCGGTAGACCAAATTGTTCGCAGAAAGAACCTAAATCTCTCTTTGTTTGAGCCTTTTCTTTGGCTAATTGCCTCTGAATTTTGTCATCCTGACAAATTTTTAAGGCTACCTTTTGGACGTAAGAAATTAATTGACCATAACTTTAACTTTCATATGGAATATCTCCATTGGCAGATTGACTACGGATTTTATCTCTAACCTTGTCTCCTAATGATCTGGGAAGACCAGCTAGAAATTTTTCTTTCCAAAAAGGTTGTTGACTATCTTCTCTTGTGTAAACCCTAGTTAGGAAAGTATCTCTATACCACCTAAAATCCGCTAAGGTTCTACACTTAAGATTTGACAATAATTCTGTAGACCTATCTTTCCACAAGGATGGGTCTCCAATGAAATATTGGGCTATTGTAAAAATTAATGTGTTAACAGCGTCAGGAATCTCTTTATCATCGTCATTAGTAATGACTTTTCCATTGAGATCCGTTTTAACTGCGCTGTAAATTTTTGATTTCTCTTCGTTAGTGAGATAATTATCCCACCATCCTTTCAGTTGTCCAGAAAATCCTGCCACTAAGATATCTATAATGGTTTCCTCTGAACATTCATGGGAGGTTTGGTAAGCCGTAGCTACCATGGTCATATGTTGGAGTGTATTCATGATGTTATACTCCGTTTGTGCATCTATGTTCCATTCATAGATGTTGTTTGCACTAAAACTCTTAAAATTGTTTTCACCTCTTTCTTCTAATAGAAGGTCAGGGGCAGTTGGACGTTGATAATATAATTTGGAGGGTCTCTTCCAGTGTTTGGAATTAATTGGATTTATATTCTTCTCTGACACTGATCCTATCTCAGTTGTGTTATCTGAGTTTTGGTCACTATCTTCATTAATAACATTGATTAATTTGGAGGTACTTCTTGTTACCATTTTGGAAGTATTTTCCGAGGCTTGGGGGGTATCGGGAATGACTTTAAGTAAACTACCAATCTTGTTTAGTAATTCACTATGGTTGTCACCTACGCCTTCAATTAAGGATTTAGTTTTTCTAAGTTCCCTAATTTTTCTTTTAGCCTTCTCACTAACTTTGAAAGGTTTGAATAAAGGTTTTTCAATGGGGATTCTTGGCGAAGTTTCCTCAATTGATTTTTGTTTAGGAACTACCTTAGTTTTTATGGTTTCTCCTAAAGCTTGTAAGTATTTGTTGGTATAATTTGCCTGTTCCATTAGGCTCTTAATGTCTTTAGAGGTTATTTCCTCGTTCACATCTTTTGTTTTGAATGGAATTGCCATGACAGGTTTATTGTTACTGTCTTTGATGTTTGGTAGTTGATATTGTGTTGCGGGAGGTAATTCCGATTGGATTAACTCACCATCCTTCACTTGCCAATTTGTTATGACATTTGTTGTTGGATCACCTATGATGTCTTGTTTCCATGGGTAATCTATATCCTTTCTGATGGCATAAGCATGAAACCAATCAAAGAAAAGGACATTAATTTTGACTCTTTCGACAAATTCGTAGAACTTGTCTTGGATTTGTTTTCTGTTTGTACCCTTGTAATGTTGGAAAAACCATCTCCTTTGGGGTTCATTCTCCGGAGAATAAAAATCTTTCCTAAGGGTTTCGTTATCAATGCTAAAGTTGTCAGATAACATCATAAGGTTCCATAGAAGAGTATGTTGGGGATTGGATCGACTTTTGGTCGTCCTCCTGTTCTTGGTTGTAAGTTGTTCTAGGTATGCTTGAAGTGGTGTCTAATCCTTGGAGGTTTACAGTAGGGAATTGGTTATGTGACTCAGATCTGGTTAGTCCTACTGGAATTGAACGGGTTCTAACTGAAAAAGACCTTCTGGCTGACTCATATTCAGACCTAGAGGCTTCTATCCTTGATGAAAAAGAATTTCTCCTATTGAAGGTTATCTCTACCTTTCCGGAGTTATCTTGCTTAATATGCTCTATGGTTGGAGCGGGTCGGGGAATAGACGGTGTGGCCTTATCCATAACCCATCTTTCGGGAAGAGTTACTTCATCCCATTTTATTTTTCTCGGGAGAGACACGTTAGCCTTTGTCATATCAGTGATAAACAAGGTTGTTTCTCCTTTTTGAGGTTTTAATAGGACTCTAGATGCACAAGTATTCATGACCTTGTACTGGATCCTATAAATTAAGGCTGCTGGGATTGATCCTTCTTTCATGTCAAGGCCATGAAAGTGGATGTTTAAGAACAGAGAGTCAAAAATGTTTCTGTCCATCAGACTCACTGTTTTGTTTGGATAACAATTAAAATATATTGGACCCTGTCCTAGGCTGGTTTCGACTGTTCCAATTAGGGAGTCTTCAAATTGATTATGCCTAATATCTCTTAGACACATTAAAACTGCTGCATCTATGCCCATATCAATTAAGGGCTTGATGGCTACTTGTACACAACCGATGTGTAAATATTTATACTTACGGCTATGTTCATAAATTGAATTTTTTGAAAGTAGATGAAATTCTTCCCCTATATCTTGTCCTAGAGGAATATTGTTTTCTACTGTTTTGATTATGTAATCAAAGTTGTGTTTGTCTTTAATTGTTTCAGGAACGTATAGTTGATCCTAAGGGATTTCTGGAATGTTCCAGTCATCCATGTTTTGATTAATATCTTCGAATCGGACTTCCTCATCGAAGAGATTGTGTTTTGGGGCGACCTCTTGGGTTTGGTTATCTTGATCATTTAAGAGATTGGTGTTTCTTGAAGAAGATGAAGAGGAGGAATATGAGCGAAAAGAGATACGGGAAAAGGATCGCAATAATCTAGACATGATTAAAACATTCTCTAATATCTTTGCCTTCATTTGGTTCCATAGGAATCTTCCCATAAGGCTATATGTTACGGAACTTCTTGGATCTGAATAAATGAAAAAGAAGATTTTTTTTTTTTTACAGACAATATAGTTTGAACATTACTCCTATAGCCACCAGTATATTATGTCTCAATAATTTATTTGAATAATACACCTTAGCCTTACTGCCCTTTCTCATCCACGGGACTTACTGCTACAGTATCATTCAACTAAAATATCAGACTGCTGTGCTTCACTAAAATACTGTTCAAACACATACTGTTTAAATTAAAATTACTGTACATGCTTCAGATCCATAAGTTCAGTTAACATATGCCCTTACGGACACTATTCCTACTTCCCCATCTGAAGCATGTACAGTAATTTTAATTTAAACAGTATGTGTTTGAACAGTATTTTCTGGAAGCACAGCAGTCTGATATTTTAGTTGAATGATACTGTAGCAGTAAGTCCCGTGGATGAGAAAGGGCAGTAAGGCTAAGGTGTATTATTCAAATAAATTATTGAAACATAATATACTGGTGGCTATAGGAGTAATGTTCAAACTATATTGTCTGTAAAAAAAAAAAATCTTCTTTTTCATTTATTCAGATCCAAGAAGTTCCGTAACATATAGCCTTATGGGAAGATTCCTATGGAACCAAATGAAGGCAAAGATATTAGAGAATGTTTTAATCATGTCTAGATTATTGCGATCCTTTTCCCGTATCTCTTTTCGCTCAAATTCCTCCTCTTCATCTTCTTCAAGAAACACCAATCTCTTAAATGATCAAGATAACCAGACCCAAGAGGTCGCCCCAAAACACAATCTCTTTGATGAGGAAGTCCGATTCGAAGATATTAATCAAAACATGGATGACTGGAACATTCCAGAAATCCCTCAGGATCAACTATACGTTCCTGAAACAATTAAAGACAAACACAACTTTGATTACATAATCAAAACAGTAGAAAACAATATTCCTCTAGGACAAGATATAGGGGAAGAATTTCATCTACTTTCAAAAAATTCAATTTATGAACATAGCCGTATGTATAAATATTTACACATCGGTTGTGTACAAGTAGCCATCAAGCCCTTAATTGATATGGGCATAGATGCAGCAGTTTTAATGTGTCTAAGAGATATTAGGCATAATCAATTTGAAGACTCCCTAATTGGAACAGTCGAAACCAGCCTAGGACAGGGTCCAATATATTTTAATTGTTATCCAAACAAAACAGTGAGTCTGATGGACAGAAACATTCTTGACTCTCTGTTCTTAAACATCCACTTTCATGGCCTTGACATGAAAGAAGGATCAATCCCAGCAGCCTTAATTTATAGGATCCAGTACAAGGTCATGAATACTTGTGCATCTAGAGTCCTGTTAAAACCTCAAAAAGGAGAAACAACCTTGTTTATCATTGATATGACAAAGGCTAACGTGTCTCTCCCGAGAAAAATAAAATGGGATGAAGTAACTCTTCCCGAAAGATGGGTTATGGATAAGGCCACACCGTCTATTCCTCGACCCGCTCCAACCATAGAGCATATTAAGCAAGATAACTCCGGAAGGGTAGAGATAACCTTCAATAGGAGAAATTCTTTTTCATCAAGGATAGAAGCCTCTAGGTCTGAATATGAGTCAGCCAGAAGGTCTTTTTCAGTTAGAACCCGTTCAATTCCAGTAGGACTAACTAGATCTGAGTCACATAACCAGTTCCCTACTGTAAACCTCTAAGGATTAGACACCACTTCAAGCATACCTAGAACAACTTACAACCAAGAACAGGAGGACGACCAAAAGTCGATCCAATCCCCAACATACTCTTCTATGGAACCTTATGATGTTATCTGACAACTTTAGCATTGATAAGGAAACCCTTAGGAAAGATTTTTATTCTCCGGAGAATGAACCCCAAAGGAGATGGTTTTTCCAACATTACAAGGGTACAAACAGAAAACAAATCCAAGACAAGTTCTACGAATTTGTCGAAAGAGTCAAAATTAATGTCCTTTTCTTTGATTGGTTTCATGCTTATGCCATCAGAAAGGATATAGATTACCCATGGAAACAAGACATCATAGGTGATCCAACAACAAATGTCATAACAAATTGGCAAGTGAAGGATGGTGAGTTAATCCAATCGGAATTACCTCCCGCAACACAATATCAACTACCAAACATCAAAGACAGTAACAATAAACCTGTCATGGCAATTCCATTCAAAACAAAAGATGTGAACGAGGAAATAACCTCTAAAGACATTAAGAGCCTAATGGAACAGGCAAATTATACCAACAAATACTTACAAGCTTTAGGAGAAACCATAAAAACTAAGGTAGTTCCTAAACAAAAATCAATTGAGGAAACTTCGCCAAAAATCCCCATTGAGAAACCTTTATTCAAACCTTTCAAAGTTAGTGAGAAGGCTAAAAGAAAAATTAGGGAACTTAGAAAAACTAAATCCTTAATTGAAGGCGTAGGTGACAACCATAGTGAATTACTAAACAAGATTGGTAGTTTACTTAAAGTCATTCCAGATACCCCCCAAGCCTCGGAAAATACTTCCAAAATGGTAACAAGAAGTACCTCCAAATTAATCAATGTTATTAATGAAGATAGTGACCAAAACTCAGATAACACAACTGAGATAGGATCAGTGTCAGAAAAGAATATAAATCCAATTAATTCCAAACACTGGAAGACACCCTCCAAATTATATTATCAACGTCCAACTGCCCCTGACCTTCTATTAGAAGAAAGAGGTGAAAACAATTTTAAGAGTTTTAGTGCAAACAACATCTATGAATGGAACATAGATGCACAAACGGAGTATAACATCATGAATACACTCCAACATATGACCATGGTAGCTACGGCTTACCAAACCTCCCATGAATGTTCAGAAGAGACCATTATAGATATCTTAGTGGCAGGATTTTCTGGACAACTGAAAGGATGGTGGGATAATTATCTCACTAACGAAGAAAAATAAAAAATTTACAGCGCAGTTAAGACGGATCTCAATGGAAAAGTCATTACTAATGACGATGATAAAGAGATTCCTGACGCTGTTAACACATTAATTTTTACAATAGCCCAACATTTCATTGGAGACCCATCCTTGTGGAAAGATAGGTCTGCAGAATTATTGTCAAATCTTAAGTGTAGAACCTTAGCGGATTTTAGGTGGTATAGAGATACTTTCCTAACTAGGGTTTACACAAGAGAAGATAGTCAACAACCTTTTTGGAAAGAAAAATTTCTAGCTGGTCTTCCCAGATCATTAGGAGACAAGGTTAGAGATAAAATCCGTAGTCAATCTGCCAATGGAGATATTCCATATGAAAGTTTAAGCTATGGTCAATTAATTTCTTACGTCCAAAAGGTAGCCTTAAAAATTTGTCAGGATGACAAAATTCAGAGGCAATTAGCCAAAGAAAAGGCTCAAACAAAGAGAGATTTAGGTTCTTTCTGCGAACAATTTGGTCTACCGGCCTGTCCAAAACAAAAGAAAAAACAATCCTCTAAAAAAGAAATCCATGAGAATAAACCGGTCAATACAAAGAGATTTCCAAGGAGGAGATACTCACACAAACCATCAACCAGTAGAGGAATGGAAAATCCTAAACAAAAAACAAAATCAAAAATAACGTGCTACAATTTTGGAAAACAAGGCCACATCAGCAAATACTGTAGGCTAAAAAAGAAGTTAAGAAACCTTAACCTAGAACCCGCAATTGAAGAGCAAATAAACAATTTGCTCATAGAAACCTCGGAGGAGGAAACAGAAACTTCATCCTCCGTGCTTTCCGATGAAAACCTAAACCTAATCCAACAAGATGACCAACTATCATCAACAGATGATGATGATGGGCAAATCAATACTCTAACGAGAGAACAAGATCTCTTGTTTGAAGCAATCAATTCCATACCTGACCCCCAGGAAAAGAAGGTTTTTCTGGAAAAACTCAAGAAAACATTAGAGGTAAAACCTAGACAAAAAGATTTTATCACAAACAACAAATTTGATGTAAGTAACATACTCAAGAGATTAGAAAATTCTTCAACCAAACCAACGACAATCCAAGATCTCCAAACAGAGATAAACAATCTAAAAAGAGAAGTAAAAGAACTTCGTCAACAACAAGAAATTCATCAGATCATTCTTTCTCAACTTGAGGAAGATAATGATTCTGAAAGTACCAACAACAGTGAGGAAAACCAACCAGAAAATTTAGAAGATGATATGTTTATGGGATTAATCAACAAGATTAAAATCCAAAAATTTTACATAAACATAAAAATAATTATTAATGATTTCGTTTTAGAAACAATGGCCCTATTTGATACAGGGGCTGATTCAAACTGCATTTTAGAAGGATTAATTCCTACAAAATTCTTTGAGAAAACCTCAGAAAAATTAAGTACGGCAAACGGCTCAAAATTAAAAATTAATTTTAAGCTATCAAATGCAATAATTGAAAACCAAGGTCTTAAGATTAACACAAATTTTCTTCTGGTAAAAAACCTTAAGAATGAAGTAATCTTAGGAACGCCCTTCATTAGAGCCCTGTTTCCCATCCAAATATCTAATGAAGGAATAACCACAAATTATTTAGGAAGAAAAATTATATTTAATTTTTCTACTAAACCAATTTCCAGAAATATAAATCTTATAGAAAATAAGATTAATCAAATTAACTTCTTAAAAGAAGAAGTATCTTTTAATAATATTCAGATACAACTGGGAAAACCCCAAGTAAAAGAAAGAATTCAATCTTTATTAAATCATATTGAATCGACCGTTTGTTCTGAATTGCCACATGCATTTTGGGACAGAAAGCAACATATTGTCGATCTCCCTTATGAGAAAGACTTTAGGGAAAAACAAATTCCCACAAAAGCCAGACCAATCCAAATGAATGAAGAACTTCTTCAATATTGTCAAAAGGAAATCAAGGATTTGCTTGATAAAGGCCTAATTCGGAAAAGCAAAAGCCCATGGTCTTGTGCGGCTTTTTATGTTAACAAACAATCTGAGATTGAGCGTGGAACACCCCGCTTAGTCATAAATTACAAACCATTAAATCAAGCATTACAATGGATTAGATATCCTATTCCAAAGAAAAAAGATTTGCTTAATAGATTAAATTCTGCAAAGATATTTTCAAAATTTGATATGAAATCTGGATTTTGGCAAATCCAAATCCAAGAATCAGATAGGTACAAAATAGCGTTTACTGTACCTTTCGGGCAATATGAATGGAACGTGATGCCATTCGGACTGAAGAATGCCCCTTCAGAATTTCAAAAAATTATGAACGATATCTTTAATCCTTATTCAAAATTTGTCATTGTCTACATAGATGATGTTTTAATCTTTTCCCAAAACATTGACCAACATTTCAAACATCTCCAAACCATCATACATATCATCAAACAAAATGGTTTGGCAGTCTCCAAATCAAAAATCAATCTTTTCCAAACTCGAATTCGATTCCTTGGTCACAATATATATCAAGGTACAATCATTCCAATCGAAAGGTCAATAGAGTTTGCTAGCAAATTCCCCAACCAAATCTTAGACAAAACCCAGTTACAAAGATTTCTAGGTTGTCTAAATTACGTAGGAGAATTTGTCCCCTATTTAAATAATATTGTCAAGCCATTACATGATAGGCTGAAGAAAAATCCGCCTCCTTGGTCTGACCTCCATACACAAACGGTTAAAGAAATCAAAGTCAAAGTCCAATCCATTAAATGTCTGTATCTTCCTATTCCACAGGCATTTAAAATTGTCGAAACTGATGCTTCAGACATAGGTTATGGTGGCATCCTCAAACAAAGAGTCCATGGCCAAGATCATGTCATTGCATATACATCAAAACATTGGAATCCTGCACAATTAAAATATTCAACTGTTAAAAAAGAGGTTTTAGCAATTGTTTTGTGCATTTCCAAATTTCAATCGGATTTATTAAACCAAAAATTTTTAATCAGGGTTGATTGTAAATCAGCCAAAGATATTTTACAAAAAGATGTTAAAAACCTTGCCTCAAAACAAATTTAGAAGGGTCATCAACCCAGAAAACCAATTTAGAAGGGTCATCAACCCAGAAAACCAATTTAGAAGGGTCATCAACCCAGATTGCCTCAATCAAACCTGAGCCATCCACTCAGGAATCTCCCAAACCGGCAACCGCCAAACAAACATCAGCCGACTATGCATGGCCAATTGAAACCCTTCAGGCCCTTCAAGACATGGGTCTGACCAAATTTCCAAAAATAATCAAAAAATCTTGGGCAGACATTGCCTCAGAATCTGATGATGAATCTGAATCAAATTTACAAACAATGATCCAAAATGCGTCAATGACCAAAACAGCCACCAATACTAAAGGAAAACTACCTTTAGCCAAAGCTCAAACACCACCTACCAAACAAACTAACAATTATATTTATAAAAATAAATTGTTAACTGTTTTGCATATGGAACCTGAATTTTGGGACAAAAATCCCTTCAAGGCGACGGCCAAGGCTTTCCCACCAGGATTTCACTACAAACCAACCACCATCCTGAAGACAAGAACTTTTTATGAATTGATTTTGGTAGATTCAAACTCAGTATCTATCAAACATTTCAAAGATCCAAAAGACCAAACCTTAAACACCCACTCAACCATCCAAATACTAAAAGTTCTTCAACCAAGACACTTTGGTTCGGACTTGAACAAAGGAAAGAGATTTTCAGTTCCATTTGATCCGGTAGGTTATACCTATTGGGATTACGTTGATGCTTGGACTAAGGTGTTTTGGCACCAAAATACCCGCTTCAAGCATTCATGGCTGATATATTTCAAGACCAACACAATTTACAATTTTCCCAATTGGTTTTTGCAATGGTGGGACTTCTTTGGACCAATCCCAGAGATATTCCCAGAAACGGTCCAACAAGGATTTTCCCAATTTAAGAAACAATACAATTCGCAGGAATCACGAATTCCAGCAGATCTTAAATACTTTTCAAGCTTTGCACTGTCATGGATATTCTCATGGCAATATCGTTACAGCAAGACTGAAAAGACAAACCAATATCCATCACCACAAAGACACGCATTTGTAAAATGGTGGACACAATTTGACTCATCCAAAGCGGATCCAGAACAAGTAAAACTATGGTTCCAATCCCATCCAGAATTCCTCAAAACAGCTGATCCAGAGACTTCTGTGTTTTTGAACCAAAAGTCTCATCTGGCAGCATTTTTAGCAGGATCGACATCAAAGGAGGTCTTAGCTAAAAATCTGAAGGAAGTTCTACAAATGTTACAACAGGAAGAAGAAGCTTCATCCTCAAAGAAGGAAGAAACAAGTTCTGCTGAAGACGAAGAAGATCCCTTTTACCAAAACGAAGATGATTGTTTTGGTATCTGTTTAGATTAAATTTAATTTCGGTCACAAAACTGTCTGTTTGTAATTTATGTGTAATTAATGCTGGACAATACTACCTGTCCTGTAGCCATTAAAGTCCCGGTCAAAACTACTTGTCTTGTAACAAACAGTCAAATAGTCCCGGTCAAAACTACCGGCAACTACCGGTCTTAGATTTTTGGCTATATAAGGAGTCCTCAAGTATGTTGTGAGGCACCCTTTCATTTAGCCATTTTTTCAGGTTTCGGAAGAGAGGTGCTCTAAAACAAGATTTTTGTAAGCGCTTCTTTCTAGATTCAATAAATTTCTATTTTTCATCCTTCTCTCTTCTCCCTTCACCGATCCTGTGCGGCTCTGCCGCCGCTTCGGTTTATGATCATGGGAAAATTAGAACAAGATAATAATTTGTATAAAATAAGTTATTAAATAATATTATTTAGAGTATAATTCACGTGAATAAAAAGAACTCAATTTTTTAAAGGTTCACACTCAACACATGAACACATCAATTTCACAACAATTTCTCATTGGGACATCAATTGGTTCGTGAAGCATATATAATTCACAGTTATAATTGTAAGGATAGAATCAAAATTTGCGGAAACACCCCAAAACTCATTCCAATTGATACTCTAAGGATCCTTACACATATTCTCACTACTCCCCAATTGTGAATAACTCATCCCTTACCTCTAAGCACGCTCGCGTGTGTATTGTGACACCAATAGTGGCATCTCTAGCGGTTTCCTAAGATTCCTCAAGTTTTTCCTCTGACTGCTCTGATAGGGTTCCCAAATGTTAAAGAGGAGGAGAAGGGATTGAAGCCTCCATTCCACTGTCTATGTGCGATGAGTATCTCTCCCTCCATAGATGTTATTTTGCAAATCCCAGCAATGAAGATGTGTGGAAATGAATCGTGAACCACATACAAAATTTCACGATAATCCAACGGTTAACGAGTCCGGGATCATAGTTTTACTGGGACAGTTTTTGGGTTTCTGCGGGAAGAAAAAAACTACGATGAGAAGTGTATTTCTCTCAGCTCCGACATGATTTCGTAATTCCCAATGGTGAGAATGTATGGAAATGCGTTCCGAACCAACATGACAAATATCAAGTAGTTTAACAAGACATGATTGGAAGATGAGCAGCCAATAATAAGATGAACTCTCGATTGATTAGGAGACAATAATTTTAAATCAAGAAGGATCACTCATCCAGAATCAACAACAGATATTCCAAATGAATTCTATAAACGAAAACATGGCCACAATGTACACTCATATGGAGATGTTAACAATCACTTGATTGTGACAGAAACATTAGTAATCCAATTGTTTTATGTAGGCTCATAACACAAAGAATGAATTATATTCAAGCTTGCAAGTGTAATCGAATTACTTGACTTAAGCACGCAACACAAAGAATAGGTTGCCCTAGAATCAAAAGGTAGGGTCAAAAGAGTATTCTTTATGAAATATATCTTGATATGAGTCATCGAACTATAGCGTATTAGCATCACTAAGAACAAGAAATGACAAACAACCATACTATCTATGCAATTAAGGCAAAACACCATACTACAAGTGATGTAGCTCCATGTGGAGCTTGTAGGTCTTGAATCTTCTTCATCAATGGAGTCCTTTACTTCTTGAAGACCATGGCAGTGAAATGGAAAAGGAAGAAAGATGATTGGAGATGCCACATCAAGGAGAAGATGAGTCAAGAAGAAGCTCACCACCATAGTAAGCCATGGATAAGAGCTTGAAGGTAGGAGAAGAATAGTGGAGGGAGAGGGAGAGAAGGAGCACAAAATTTTGTGCCTCAAATGAGGTCTAAACTTTGAAGTGTAATTCTCTAATGATCAAAGTTCAAAAAATGCACACACATGGCCTCTACTTATAGCCTAAGCGTCACACAAAATTCGAGGGAAATTTGAATTCAAATTTCACTTGAATTTGTAGAGCCAAATTTTAGAGCCAAAATTTCACTAATTATGATTAGTGAATTTTAGATAATATTGACGTGTAAATAGAAGTTAATAGAAGTTAGTGGTAGTTTCTTGTAAATAGGAGTTATGTGGAGTAGTTATATGGAGTAGTTATGTGGAGTAGTTTTAAATATATTGTAACTGCAGTAGTCTATATATTGTAACTTTGTAACTGCAGTAGTTGAATTTGAAGATTAAGAAAAAGAGCATTCTCTCTAAAACTTGTATGTCATTGTTCTTTTTAACAATTGGTATCAGAGCTCCATTGTAGGGGCCTGATATTGAGTGCATGTGACGAAAACAGTGAGTGTGTGAGGAAAACAGTGAGTGTGAGTCAAGAAAGAAACTGCAGTTTTTCTTTCTTTCGAGTAGAACGAGTTGAGAAGAATGGCAGAAGGTGGGAGTAGCAGTTTCGTGCAGCCTGCAATTCCAAGGTTTAATAGTCATTATGATCATTGGGCAATGTTGATGGAGAATTTTCTCCGCTCCAAAGAATATTGGGATCTCATTGAGAATGGGATATTGATGGTGGCAGATGGAATAGAGCCTACGGAGGCACAATGCAAATTGATCGAGGAGCAGAAGTTGAAGGACTTAAAGGTAAAGAATTACCTTTTCCAGGCAATAGATCGTGAAGTCCTTGAAACAGTCCTCAAGAAGGACACGACAAAAAATAAATGGGATTCAATGAAGCAAAAATTTCAAGGTTCAACCAGGGTCAAAAGGGCTCAACTGCAAGCTTTACGCAAAGATTTTGAGATTCTTCAAATGAAGGAAGGAGAAATAATGAATGCATATTTTTCTCGTAATTTAACCATAGCCAACAAAATGAAGGCTCATGGTGAAAGTATGACTGAAACAATCATTACTGCAAAGATTTTGAGATCAATGATCTCAAAATTTGATTATGTGGCATGCTCAATTGAAGAATCCAACAACTTAGACATGATGACTATTGATGAGTTGCAAAGTAGTCTTCTTGTTCATGAGCAGAGGATGAGAAGTCGTGGAGAAGAAGAGCAGGTTTTGAAGATCTCCCACGAAGACAAAGCAAGTAGAAGAAGAGGTAGAGGTAGAGGTAATGGTTCATTTAGAGGAGGTCGAGGAAGAGGAAGACAATTATTCAATAAAGCTGTTATTGAATGTTTCAAATGTCACAAGTTAGGACACTATCAATATGAATGTCCTGATTGGGAGAAAAATGCCAATTATGTTGAATTAGAGAGGAAAAAGATAAAGAATTGTTATTAATGTCTTATGTTGAATTGGAGCAAGACAAAATAGAAGAAGTGTGGTTCCTTGACTCCGGTTGCAGCAATCATATGACTGGAAACAAGGAGTGGTTCTCAGAACTGGATGAAAGCTTTAGCCAAACTGTAAAACTTGGCAATAACACCAGAATGGCTATTGTGGGAAAAGGTATCATTCGTATGCAAGTGAATGGATTTACTCAGGCAATTTCTGGTGTCTATTATGTTCCTGAACTTAAGAATAATCTATTGAGCATAGGGCAACTTCAAGAAAAAGGATTAAGTATTTTGATTTAACATGGGAAGTGTAGGATATATCATTCTAAGAAAGGATTAATTATGAAGTCAGATATGAGTGGAAATAGAATGTTTTCTGTGTTGGCTACCATGATACCAAAAGCTTCTTCGTGTTTCCAAATTGTATCAGAAAATGAATTTCATCTTTGGCATTGTCGTTCTGGTCACTTAGGCTATAATAGATTGAGGACACTTTTTGATAAGAAGATGGTAATTGGGTTGCCTTCGGTCAAGATTCCAAAGAAGATATACATAGAATGTTTAACTGGAAAGCAACACAGAAACTCTATGCCTAAGAAGAGTTTATGGAGAGCATCAAACAAGTTACAACTTGTGCATGCAGACATATGCGGGCCTATTAAACCAGAATCAAATAGCAATAAGAGGTACATCCTAAGTTTTATTGATGATTTCACTCGTAAAACTTGGATTTATTTCTTACATGAAAAATCAGAAGCTTTTTCCATGTTTAGAAATTTTAAAGCTCATGTTGAAAAGGAGATTGGTGCATATATTGCTTCTTTGAGGACAGATAGAGGTGGTGAATTTACCTCAAATGAGTTTGTAGAATTTTGCAAAAATCAAGGCATTAGTAGACAATTGACTGCAACCTATACTCCTCAACAAAATGGAGTTGCAGAGAGGAAAAATAGAACGATAATAAACATGGTGCGTTCTATGTTAGCCGAGAAGCAGGTTCCTAAAATGTTTTGGCCCGAAGCTGTAAAATGGAGTGTGCATATCCTTAATATATGTCCTACTGTGGCTGTGCAGAACAAAACTCCAGAAGAGGCATGGAGCAATGTGAAGCCAATGGTTGATTATTTTCGAGTTTTTGGGTGTGTAGCTCATGCACATGTCCCAGACCAGAAGAGAAGCAAATTAGATGAAAAAAGCAAGAAGTGTGTTTTCTTGGGAGTAAGTGATGAATCAAAGGCATACAGATTATATGATCCAGTTTCCAAGAAAATCATCATTAGCAAGGATGTGATTTTTCAAGAAGATGAATGCTGGAATTGGGGCAATAGCAATGAAGAATGCATATAAGATGTTTAAAGTGGAACGATGATGGTGATGAG
The DNA here is from genome assembly GCF_004193775.1 of Glycine soja. Lineage (NCBI taxonomy): Eukaryota > Viridiplantae > Streptophyta > Magnoliopsida > Fabales > Fabaceae > Glycine > Glycine soja. The sequence continues at coordinate 139,827 of NW_021144572.1, read as the reverse complement.
AATAACATGGAAGAAGGAATAGAAAACAATGAAGAAGAAGGTAACATTGAAGGAGAAGGTAGTGATGTTGATACAAGAAACTCAAGTGAAACTGGTGTTTCTTCTAGTGAATCAACTGAAAATGATTCACCAATTCTGAATGAAGGGAGGGTAAGAGGACCACCATCTTAGGCAATAGACTATGTAACAGGTGAAGGTTTGTCAGATGAAGATGGTCTGAATGCTATGATAATGCTCACTGAAGATAACCCACTTACATTTGAACAAGCTGTCAAGAGTAAGAAGTGGAGGGATGCAATGATGGCAGAGATAGAGTCAATAGAAAAGAACAAGACTTGGGAGTTAACTATTCTACTGAAAGGGGTGAAGCCAATTGGAGTTAAGTGGGTTTTCAAGACCAAACTTAATGAGAAAGGAGAGGTAGACAAGTACAAAGCAAGGCTAGTGGCGAAGGGGTATGCACAACAGTATGGAGTTAATTATACTGAAGTTTTTGCTCCAGTTGCTAGACTTGACACCATTCGATTAATACTTGCTTTGGCAGCACAAAACAATTGGGATGTTTTTCAACTAGATGTAAAGAGTGCATTTCTTCACGGTGAACTCAATGAAGAAATATTTGTGCAACAACCATTGGGATATGAGAAGAAAGGGGAAGAAGGCAAAGTTTACAAGCTAAGAAAGGCATTGTATGGCTTGAAGCAAGCACCAAGGGCGTGGTATAGCAAGATAGAGGCTTACTTTGTTCGAGAAGGCTTTGAAAGGTGTTTATGTGAACACACACTGTTCACAAAGTCGAAGGAAGTAGGTAAAATTTTAATAGTAAGTCTTTATGTTGATGATTTAATATATACTGGAAATGATAAAAGTATGTATGATGATTTTAAGAATTCCATGATGTTGGAATTTGACATGACTGATTTGGGGAAGATGAGATATTTTCTCGGGATTGAAGTAATACAAAGTTTAGATGGGATTTTTATGTGTCAAAGAAAGTATGCTCATGAAATTCTAGGAAGGTTTGGAATGGATAAAAGCAATCCAGTGAAGAATCCTATTTTTCCAGGCACGAAATTGTCAAAGGATGAAGCAGGAACCAAAGTTGATGAAACTTTGTTCAAACAGGTAGTTGGCAGTCTGATGTACTTGACTGCAACTCGAACTGATTTGATGTATGGAGTGAGTCTTATTAGTAGATTCATGTCTTGCCCAACTAAATCTCATTGGCTTGCAGCAAAAAGAATATTAAGGTATTTGAAAGGTACAACTGAGCTTGGAATTTTCTACAAAAAGGATGGTTGCACAAATTTGGTGGCTTACACCGACAGTGATTTTGCTGGTGATTTGGATGATCGTAGGAGCACTTCTGGCTTTGCATTCTTACTTGGTTCTGGAGCAGTTTCATGGTCTTCTAAAAAACAGCCTGTAGTGACATTGTCTATTACTGAGGCTGAATACATAGCTGCTGCGTTTTGTGCCTGTCAGTGTATTTGGTTGAAAAGAGTCTTAGAGAAACTTGGTCATAAGGAGGAAAATAGTACTTTGATTCAATGTGACAATAACTCTACTATACAACTATCAAAGAATTCTGTTTTTCATGGCAGAAGCAAACATATTGATATAAGGTTTCATTTTCTTAGAGATTTGACCAGAGACAAAATTGTGGAGTTGAGTTACTGTAATTCTCAAGAACAGGTTGCTGACATAACAACAAAACCTCTCAAGTTAGAACAATTCTTGAAATTACGAAGTATGCTGGGAATGGTTGATGCGTCAGTTATAAACTAAATGTTTGTTTTTCTTTTTAGTTTAAGGGAGGGAATGTTGACGTGTAAATAGAAGTTAAGAAGAGTTGAAGGACCAAAGTAAAAAAGCTTTTTCTATATTACTTGAATTCAAATAGGTACATATATATATAGAGAGTACAAAAGAGAGAGAGGGAGGAGAGAGGCTATGACAGTGACAATGCACTGTTGCCTTTTGAAAAAAAAGGCTACCAACTAAGTTACCAAACATGGCTAAATTACAAGGATATTCAACACTCCCCTTCAAGCTGGAGCATATAAATCATATGCACCAAGCTTGGTACATATAGTCTGAACTTGGGTCCTCTTAAGGACTTAGTCAAAATATCCGCTGGCTGATCATTAGAACCAATGAACTCAGTGACAATCTCCTTGGACAGAAGCTTCTCTCGAATGAAATGACAATCAATCTCTATATGCTTGGTCCTCTCATGGAAGACTGGGTTTGAGGCAATATGAAGAGCAGCCAGATTATCACAATACAACTTCATTTGCAACTCTTCACAAAACCTCAATTCTTGAAGAAATTGTTTGATCCACATGAGCTCACATGTAACCATAGCCATAGATCGATACTCAGCTTCTGCACTAGACCGAGCGACAACAGTTTGTTTCTTACTTTTCCAAGAGATTAGATTTCCTCCAATGAAGACACAATAACCTGATGTAGATCTCCTATCCATGGGACATCCAGCCCAATCAGCATCACAATATCCTGATAGTTGCGTACTACCCTTGTCTTCATACAACAACCCTTGTCCAGGAGCTTTCTTAACATACCTCAGAATACGCATGACAACATTCCAATGGTCCAAATGAGGATTCTGCATAAATTGGCTAACCACTCCCACAGCAAAAGAGATATCAGGTTTAGTAATGGTAAGGTAAATGAGTTTTCCCACAAGCCTCCTATATCTCTCGAGGTCAGGATAAGCTTCACTTTGATCTGCCATGAGCTTCAAATTAGGATCCATAGGGCTTTCAACAGGTCTACGGTTCTGCATACCTGTTTCTTCTAAAATATCAAGAGCATACTTCCTCTGAGAAATCACAATACCATCTCCTGATTGAGCCACTTCAATACCAAGGAAATACTTCAAAGATCCCAGATCTTTGGTCTGGAAATGACTGAATAAGTGCTCTTTCAGCTGGACAATCTTAGTAGTATCATTCCTTGTAATCACTATATCATCAACATAGACCATTAGATAGACACATTTTCCAGGAGATGTATGATAGTAAAATACAGAGTGATCAGCTTCACTTCGTTTTAGTCCAAACATTTGAACAACATGACTAAATTTACCAAACCATGCTCGAGGAGATTGTTTCAACCCATAAAGAGATCGACGAAGCTTACACACAAGGTCATACTCCCCCTGAGCAACAAACCCAGGTGGTTGCTCCATATAAATATCCTCCTCAAGATCACCATGGAGGAAGGCATTCTTAATATCAAGCTGATGAAGGGGCCAATGACGGATGGCCGCCATAGCAAGAAACAAACGAACGGTGGTGAGCTTGGCTACAGGAGAGAAAGTATCACAATAATCAATGCCATATACCTGTGTGTAGCCCTTAGCTACCAAGCGAGCCTTAAGCCGATCAACCTTACCATTGGGTCCAACTTTAACATTGTAAACCCATCTGCAACCCACAGTCGTCTTACCAGGAGGGAGAGGAACGAGCTCCCAAGTACCATTATTTTCAAGAGCCTGCATTTCATCAACCATAGCTTGTCTCCAGCCAGGATGATCAAGTGCCTCACGAACAGTGGAAGGAACAGTAAGGGAAGACAAGGAGAAAACAAAAGAACTATATGAAGGAGACAAACGGTGATAACTTAAGAAATTATAAATAGGATGAGGATTGCGAGTAGAGCGAGTACCTTTCCTGATGGCAATGGGCCAATGTGAGTCAGAATGAGAATGAGAAGTGGAAGATGAGGAAGGATCCATGAGTGGAGGATTGGTTGAAGAAGAACGAGGATCACGAGAAGAGGCTTCAAGTACTGGAGATCCAATCTGTCTTGTCCTGGGTGGATCGGTAACCGAAGGTGGGGAGATAACTTCAGGTGAATTTGGGACAACACGAACATTATGGTCTGAGTTATCTAGAGGACAAGGAGAAGAGATAGGAAGAACCTCCTGGAGAGACGAAGAGTGGTCCACGGAGGATGAGAAGAAGGGTGTGTCTTCAAAAAAGGTGACATCTGCAGACATATAGTACCGTCTCATGGTGGGAGAGTAGCATTTGTAACCTTTTTGAAGATGAGAATAACCCAAAAAGACGCATTTGACTGACCTTGCAGAAAGTTTGTCTAAACCAGGAGACAAATCATGGACAAAGCAAGTACAACCAAACACTTTAGGAGAGACATGGAATAGTGGATCATGAGGAAAGACAATTGAGTGAGGGATTTGGTTTTCAAGAGAAGAAGAGGGCATCCTATTGATTAGGAAACAAGCAGTAAGCACGACATCTCCCCAATGATGTGTAGGAACATTCGAATTTAGCATTAGGGAACGTGCAGTTTCAAGAAGATGTCTATTCTTCCTTTCTGCTATACCATTTTGTTGTGGTGTGTGTGGACATGTGGATTGATGTATAATACCTTTGGAAGACAAAAAAGAAGAAAGATCATGAGAGAAATACTCTTTAGCATTATCACTTCTGAAAATTTTGATTGTTTTTCCAAATTGATTCTCAATCTCATTGTAGAATGACACAAATATAGGCAAAAGTTCAGATCTGTCTTTCATTAAATAAACCCAAGTACATCTAGAGAATTCATCAATAAAGGTTACAAAATATCGAAAACCAAAAGATGTGACACGACTTGGTCCCCAAATATCAGAATGTATGGTAGAAAAAGTCGAGTCACATCTTTGTACAGTTTGAGGAAATGACGACCTGACATGTTTTCCTAGTTATCAAGACTCACAATCTAAGACTCTAAGATTCTTAAGACTAGAAACCATAATCTTCAATTTTGGTAAACTTGGGTGACCCAGACGATCATGCAAAAGTTTGGGTCTAGAGGTAGCAAAACAAGACCCGGTGGACTGGATTCCAAGTAATAAAGCCGTCGTGATTCATGTTCTTCTCCAATCAGTCGCCCCGTCCCATGTTCCTGAATAACAAAAGAATTAGCAGTAAAGGTTACTAAACAATTTAACGAACGAGTTAATTGACTTAATGAGATTAGATTATAGGGACACTGGGGAAGAAATAAAACAGAATTTAATTTCAAAGAGGGAGACAGTGAAACTTGACCACTTCCTTGAGAAGCAACCTTGGAGCCATTAGCTACAGTAACAAGGTGAGGAATTTTTGGAAGAGAAAAGGATGAGAAGGAGGACTTATTACCAGAAATATGATCAGAGGCACCTGAGTCGAGTATCCAAGGGCTGTGACCTTCAATGGATTGAGAGATACACGCTGTTGAAAAACATGGTACGGACGAGGGTTGTGCTTGATTGCTGGGCTTCTCGGATTTGAGCTTCAAATACTCCTGATACTCCTCATCAGAGAATCTGGACTCTGCTTTCTCTGATTTAGAAACTTGTGCGACCTTGTCAGGAAACCCATGTAATGAATAGCAAGTCTCTTGGGTGTGACCTATCCTCTTGCAATAGGTGCAATGAGGACGTCCACCCCTTCCACTGCGACCTCCTCTACTGTTGCGGCCGCTTCCTCTCCCTCGAGACGCAACCATGGCTGACGTCTCCACTCCATCAGTAGGATTCTCATCCTTCAATAAATGAGGCACGCGGAGAAGTCTAGTGATGAGGGAATCCATTGATGGAATCTGGTCCCCAGCAAGTACTTGATCATGCACATGATCAAAGTCTGAATGTAAGCTCCTCAAAATAAGAACCATGTAGAACTTGTCAAGCTTCCTATTCACTTCTTCCAATGAATCAGCTACAAGGAACTTTCTCAGTTCTTCCACGGCAGCCCGAGCCTTACCCACATGAGCAATCATGTCATGACTTGTTTGCTTGAGGGCTATAACCTTCATGGTTGCATCAAACAAGCTTTGGATATCATTGGCAAAGATTTCCTGGGCTTTCTTCCAAAAAGAGCGACACGATTTAAATGATCGGAGGATCTCCAAGATATCCGGCTCAACTGATTACCATAACACGACACATAGTTGATAGTCAAGCTTCTCCCATTCAGGTCTTTTATCAACTGAAACAGAATTCGAGGTTTTCTCCAAGTGGTCATGGTGTCCTTGACCAAGGAACCACAACTCCACGGAAGCAGACCACGAAGGATAGTTTTTCCAGTTCAGCTTTGCAGTGGTGATAGTTGGAGTCCCAGAAAACGAAAAAACAGGTCCAGAGGAGGCCATTTAAGAGCCAAACAGCAAACCCTAACACACAAGAGAGGAAGACACTCAAGAGCTGACCAAACGGCTTGCCAGAAGCGGGAGGTGAAGCCTGAAATAGACCCAGGAAGTGATGACGAAGCTGCCAAGACCGGAAGTGGTAGCTTTCGACGCCGGCACGGCGGCGTGTGAGCTACACGCGCCGGAAGTCGCGAGAAGAAGAAGCGGCGCGTGGAGGCGCGTGCGACAGCGGAAGGCGGCGCGAGTTGCAGGGTTGGGTCGCACTTCTCGAGGCGATCTGAACCCTGGTCTCACCGGAGAAAATCGCCGGAGATGGCGGCCGGCGGCGGACAGCGGCAACCCGCTCTGATGCCAAGTTGAAGGACCAAAGTAAAAAATATTTTTCTATATTACTTGAATTCAAATAGGTACATATATATAGAGAGAGTACAAAAGAGAGAGAGGGAGGAGAGAGGCTATGACAATGACAATGCACTGTTGCCTTCTGAAAAAAAGGCTACCAACTAAGTTACCAAACATGGCTAAATTACAAGGATATTCAACAAGAAGTTAGTGGTAGTTTCTTGTAAATAGGAGTTATGTGGAGTAATTATATGGAGTAGTTATGTGGAGTAGTTTTAAATATATTATAACTGCAGTAGTCTATATATTGTAACTTTGTAACTGCAGTAGTTGAATTTGAAGATTAAGAAAAAGAGCATTCTCTCCAAAACTTGTATGTCATTGTTCTTTTTAACAGGTTCAACCCACTAATCCAAGATCAAGTCCAAGATTCTCCACTAAGTGTGCTTAGGTGTCATGAGGCATGTAAAGCATGAAAGACATGCACAAAGTGTGACTATATGATGTGGCAATGGGGTGTAGCAAGAAAATGCTCACCTCCCGCTCTAAAATTTAATTGGATTGGGCTTCTCCCAATTCAATTAAATTTATTTCCAACCACACACATCAAATATTCACTTAATGTATGTAAAATTACAAAACTACCCCTAATACAAAAACTAGTCTAGGTGCCCTAAAATACAAGGGCTGAAAAATCCTACATTTATAGGGTACCCTACCTACATTATGGAGCCCTAAATACAAGGTCAAAAAATAATGAAACCTTAATCTAATATGTATAAAGATAAGTGGACTCATACTTAGCCTATGGATTCGAAATCTACCCTAAGGCTTATGAGAACCCTAGGGCCTTCTCTTGTATCTCTGGCCTAATCTTCTTGGAGTCTTCTATCCAATGCCCTTGTGGGGTAGGATTGAATCATTCCCTACCCCTTGAAAAGGATTTAACCTCAAATTCCGAGGTTCTTGAAACTCTGGGCTTTTTTCCTCAACACCTGTAAAAAGAACAAAAGCATATGTATTAGCGGTGTTTGGTATGTTGAAGTAAGGTAAGGTCTGAAAACCCATTTCCCAGGCATCTTCCCATGAAGGAACATGGTTCCTCACCAACTCAATGAGTGGTGCTACAAGTATAGAGAAATATGGGACAAACCTTTTGTAAAAGTTTGTTAAGTCATGGAAGCCCCAAATTTTTTTTATACTTGGTGGAGTGGGCCACTCAGGAATGACCTTTATTCTCTTAGGATTCATGGGAACCCCTTGATCACTATTTAAAAAATTAAGAAAAGTAATGCAATAAAGCATACCTTTTTCTGTATTTTCATGTTGATTATTCCTACCAAAAATTATGAAAAACCAAAGGTGTCCCATATGAGTACCTAAGTTTGTATTGAAACTAAAAATAAGAACAAACCTACCTAATGAGTCCCTATGTACACAAATCATGAAGATGTTGGGTGCATGAGTGATTTTACAAAAGAGGGGTGCATCACTCAAAACATTCATCATACCACCTATTTTAGGAATTTGGTGCCTAATAATACCTATTTTGGACACCAATAAAGCACAAGGATTTAAGCTCTTTCGAACCAAACCCTCATCCAAAAACTCCTTTACTTGAGGAATGAACTCAAGCCTAAGAGGTGTGGCAATGCTAACAAGTGTCTTTTTACAAAGGAGAAAATGTGGAGGTTGTCTAAGAGGGGAAGTTTCTTTAAAATGTCTTTCCTTCTTAACTAACCTCTTGGAGGAAATACTTACCTCCTTACACTCCTCCTTAATCATTAAAAGTTGTCCTTCTTCTTGGGGGTAGATCTCTTCACTAGATTCTTCCCTTTTTACTTCTTCACTTTCACTAAAGGAAGGTGAAGTTGTAGCTTCATCTTTGCTACTATAAATGTCTTGGCCCCTCATAATCATGGTTTTCTTGGTGGGGCATTGAGAAGTAATGTGTCCTCTTCCAAGGTATTTAAAGCACTTCATGGAGCTAGTCTTCTCTTGCATACTAGCCTTAAGGGGTTGCTTTTCTATTCTCTTCCCCTTATCATCTTTGGGCTTAGAAGGTGTCACCCCTAAGATGCCTTGACCTTGGTCTTTCTTTGGATAAGAGTGAGAGCCATAAGATTTTGAAGTAGACTTCCTTTTAAGTTGTTGCTCTACCCTTATTTCTCAATCTAAGTTAGCTTCTGCATTGTCCTTCCCATTGAGGTATGGGAGGTTAATGTTAGCCTCTTGAGGCTTTCTTTCCTTTTCTTTCCTATGGGAGTGAGGTATAAGATGTGACCTATGCCTTCCTTCATAATAGTCACGAAGTTCTTCACTTAGGCTCCTGCAAGAGTTATGACTACTATAGGAGGCATGTTTTTCTTTTCTTAACTCTTTTAGTATTTTCCTTCTTTTTTCTTCCCTTATTTGTTCCCTATCATCTTGATTTATTTTTACCCTCTATTTTCCTTTTTCTTTTCTTTCTAGTTTTTCTTTTCATAACTTGAGGGAACTCAACTCATCTAAGATTCTAGATAGAGGGAATGATTTCGTCCGTCTTTATCGAAGATGAGAGGAAAGCAAAGATAAAACACTGATTTCGTCCGTCTTTGCCCTTTCCGTGATTATTCTATGACGACTCTCGTCTTTCCTTCTTCTTTTTTTCTGCACAACACAAAACAAACACAAACAACGAAAACACCAATAACATAATATACATATATACATATGTTTGGCGAAGGAACCGATCGGGAGAATAACAAAAACCACATTTCCCAGTCCCCGGAGGCTCCGCACTTGATGGTGGAGGATGCATGAACAGCGCTAGGCAATCAATTCATGGGTCTCCGAACAAGATTTGAAGGTGGAGGATGGGTGAACAGCGCTAGGCAATCAATTCGCGAGGCTCAAGACTCGTTGGTGGAGGATGCATGAATGAAAATCAATTCATGGGGCTCCGAATAAAAGTTGAGGGTAGAGGATAGGTGAACAGCGCTAGGCAATCAATTCGCGGGGCTCCAGACTCGTTGGTGGAGGATGCATGAATGACAATCAATTCATGGGGCTCCGAATAAAAGTTGAGGGTGGAGGATAGGCGAACAACGCTAGGCAATCAATTCGCGGGGCTCCATACTCGTTGGTGGAGGATGCATGAATGACAATCAATTCATGGGGCTCCGAATAAAAGTGGAGAATGGAGGATAGGCGAACAGCCCTAGGTAATCAATTCGCTGGGCTCCAGACTCGTTGGTGGAGGATGCATGAATGACAATCAATTCATGGGGCTCCAAATAAAAGTGGAGAATGGAGGATAGGCGAACAGCGCTAGGCAATCAATTCGCGGGGCTCCAGACTCGCTGGTGGAGGATGCATGAATGACAATCAATTCATGGGGCTCCGAAAAAATGTGGAGAATGGAGGATAGGCGAATAGCGCTAGGCAATCACTTCGCGGGGCTCCAGACTCGTTGGTGGAGGATGCATGAATGAAAATCAATTCATGGGGCTCCGAATAAAAGTGTTGGCAGGACCGAATGGTCCAGCAGTTTTTTCCACCTAAAAAGGCAAACATGCTTTTGCAAAGAAAAATAAATCATTCGCGAGAGCACCATATCTTAGAGAAACAATATACCCGTGCCAAAGGTAATTTTCCTTGTAACCGAAAACGAAGGGCAGGATGTCAACATCTAGCTTTTAAATGAACATTCAGGGGAAACATCAGGTCAAACTGAAACTGGGGATAAATCACTCATAGTGTATAAAAACTCACACAGGCAAGTGTTTTACCCTAATCCCAAACCATAACTGCACCATGACTTTATTTTGCACACAATTTCCTATCGAACCAAAAGATTACACGTCCGATCACGGATCAATAGGATTTTCTCGAGGGTAGTGTTTTTGGAGAGGAAGCTGGGTGTTTCGGTCTTTTCCTCTTTGTTTAAGTGGGACGGGATATCGCCAGACGAGAATGACTTTGAATGGCAATACCAAAGGAAGAACCACCAAAAAATGGGTTTTCCTTTGCCGACAATCATTTACCTTGCCGAAAATGTATCTGGTCTGGAGATCTTTTGTTCTCTTTCTTTCATTGATCGGGAATTACTCTGTTTTCCTCCGATCTTTCCTTTTTACTTTCTTCCGATCTTTTGATCGGGAATCCTTCTTTTCCTTTCTTTTCATTTTTTTCTTTTCTTTATTTTCATTTCTTTCTTTTCATTTCTGCATCTCCATTTCTTTCTTTGGGAAATCAGGTTTTAGCATTCGTTATTTGCTCTCCCTTGAGGAGATTCCGCTGTCCTTTGCTTCGGGGGAAAGGATGAGGATTCTTTTTATAGGCCAAGGTTCAAAGCAGTCTAAGGTTGGGTCTCAACGGGGTCTTTTATCGTGGGAGCCCAATCTTGATATCTGGGACAAAACAAATTCGTGGGTAAGGTGTCGGTCTCGGATTGAACTTCCATATTATTTCCGCAAGGCACGCGCAACAATGATGATTTGGAAACAACGCGCAAAATTAGTCATGGCCACAGCCAGGTGAGCACTCAAGCATGCCGTTTATGGCATTGTGATACTACGGTTGGGAATTTACACAAATAGACCCAACGTTTCCAAATTGCGTTCTTTCATCAGTTCAATGAATCCATCCATTCTTATCTCGGTTATTCAGGAAAATAAACTCTTAGCGTCAGTCCCTTGTTTCCAAAAGATATGTTTGCTCTCTAAGAATGATTTATTCTTCCTAACCATAACATGCCGACCTTCGAGGTCTTTCTTTCTTTTTCCTTTTTGTTTCATTTTTATATTCACAAAACTATACATCCATTGCCATCTACGAAAAAAGCTTTTCTTTGTACACCTACATTCCTATACATGACGAACTTTTTCTATATACGCATTAGAACTCTTTCTCTTTACGTCAACACGGTCTATATACAAACCCTATTCATGTTCAAAGATCTCTTTTTTTTCATTTTTTCCAACACACACCCGTAGTTTATACAAAAATTTCTTTACATACACTTGTCGCTCACACACACAAGAATTTATTTTCACACATTATTTACACACACAAAATTCTTCTATTTTCTTTTACATATATAAAAAACTATTTTCTTTTCTTTATATACATAGACACGACATTTGTTCACAACGATTTTTTCTTATTTTTGGCGTTATCACGATTTTGGTTCATTTTATTTTTTTTAGGACGACGTTCCTAAATGAAAAACTCTACACGGTTCCGGAATTTCAATAAACACTATTCACAACAACGAAGTAAACACTAACATAACAGTTCCAATGACATGTATGCACAAAACAAGAGTCAATCAAAACGAAACAAATGTTAGTCCCTCAGTCATACAAAATAAAATGTTACGTAACAGATAAAAGAGGAAACATAAAAAGAGAATAAGGATCTAGGGATCTCCTGGTCATGTGGCTCCGCTCCCTCCCAAGAAGTCAAGTAAATCTGTCATCTCCTCATCCATGCGGGCCTCATCTGCATTGTCGGGAGCCTCTGCGGGTGCCTCCCCTGCCTGGGCCTCAGGCCAATCTCTGGGCCATGCAACCTCTGCCCTGAACTGATCCGGAGTAGGGCATGGAAAAGAAGCGAGACCCTGGCTCTGCAAGCTGAGGCTGAGCTAGTAGAGACAATCATGGGTCTGCACGTGCGCCCTGTGGTTGGCCGCCTGTTGGCGAACCAAATGTCGTAGATACCGCTCTATGTCAAATGACCCAGCTGGATCTGCCTGATGAGGTGGCGGCGGTGCGTCAGGGGCCTGTGGGTCACCACCCTGTGCCTGTCTAGGCGTGCAATACTTCTCTATGAAAGCCCGAGTGATCGGCAGTCGAATCACCTCACTAGGTGTGACAGGAACCCCGAACGACTGGCAGAGACCCGTGATTAATGCCGGATGTTGTTAAGCAGCAACGTCATCCATGTCTGGGTCAGGGTATTCATGTTGGTGATTATGATCCGCACCCGTCTCCCAGCAGCGGTCCGGGCAAAATCCTGACCTGGTATGCATAGCAGCTGAGCAATGGCCTCCTCGTCAAACCCGTTGGCCCGGTTCCTCCTCTGACCGTATTCGCACTCCTGGCCCTCCTCCAATACTAGCGGGTATCCCAGGAATTGACTAAGGGCGTCTGCATCGAAAGGAATCCACTAGCCCCTTACCCATGACCGGAGGTCCCGTACGCCCTCCTCTGTAGGCCAAGCATTGGCGTAAAACTCGAGAACTATATCTAGATCAAACTTGGCCATGGGCGTGACCAGCGACGTTCAACGCCGGCGAGCTATCTCCTCCTGGAAATCTGTGTACTCGTCGTCCCTGAGCTGGACGCATCTCTCTCGGTGGAAGGACCATCCCTTGATGGCTTTGAAACGTTGCTGGTGCTTAGTACTCCTGAAACGATGGCTATCGAACTCGGGAGTGGCACTAGTCCCTGCGGCCGCAGCGTCCTTCCTAGATCTCATCGAGGAAAGCTTCTTCGAAGCCATTTCCTGTGAAGACAGACAGTTGCAAAGTTAGTCTACAAGAAAATGCTTATTTTAACACAAAAATGACAGCTAATCTTTCCGGTTTAGAACGAACTCATGCACACATTTAATGTAGCACATTTATGAACATGCGTATGTGTAAAATATCCTACTATTTATGTCAACATACAAGGACATTCAACACATTCTAGTTACCACACATATATACATCTTTGAAAAGAATACACATTCTCGTGCTCAAGGCATTGTGTCAAAATTACACCTATTCACATCCTAAATATTTTGCTATCACAAACTACCTACATATATTTGAAGTACTCAACATACAAATTTTTGTTGTTTCACTCGCACTTATTCATATGCACATTGGAAAGCTAATTACGTTATGCACATACTTGCATTTGAAAAGGGAATTCCATGCCATCATATATTCATTTAGGAAGCGTCCTCAATATTCATTTAGAAAGCTACTCATTCACACTTTGCAAGGGATTTTATGCCATATATTCACATATATACACACTATTGAAAGGTGTCTTCCATGCTACCTATACTCACACACATATATACATACCATTGAAAGGTAATTTTCATGCTACCTAGGTGCAAAGTATCCCTCATGGGGCAGCCAAATTTGAGTAAAAACCCTCTCAAGCATGTCCTAATTTTCATGCCTTTCCACTTCCAAAACCAAAATTTAGATTCTTAGCCATAAGTATGTTTCCTTGTATTGAAGCTAGGAGCTTGGGTTCCTAAGCTTAGAATTGCATTTAGGCACCCATTTCGAATCCTCTATGTTGTCCCTATGCATACAAAACAGTCCTACAATCCCAATCTTACAAGATCATATTCATATGTCATTGGGGCATTTCGCCGAGCACTTGGTGGGCGCTTGTTTAGGCATGAATAGCAAGAGAATGGGGGCAATGTGGCATGCCCCATTGCTTCAGAATACAACACAGGCCTAAGGCCATCCCCTACAACCCCTCAAATCAAACAAATCAAGCATGAAAACAACCTAAAACTGCCACACAAATTTAAGCACATTCTCACAATTTAGAGCACCAAAAGATGAACAAAATGCACTAATGGAAAGCTAAAAACTCAAGGATTAAATACTTACTTGCTGGAGTGAGTAGGAATACCAAAAATGAAAGCAAAATGCAACCAAAAGTGGCTTGGGGGAGCAAAAACCGCAAGCCTCATGAGCTCTCTCTTTTTGAATGAGGGGGGGGGGGGAGTTTTTGGGTGCAGAAAACGTTCCCCTCCCTCGTTTTCAATAATCTGGTGCAGGGGTTGCTCGCCCAGGCAAGCTAACTTGCCATTTTTTTTTAGGGGAAACATAACCATGGCCCCCCTACAGGTTAGCGTTCGCCTACTCGAACCTACTTAAATTAGATTAGGCATCCATTACTTATTTTAAACAAACAATAGTAACAATTACTGTGAATTCAAAGGATATTGGGCTACCTTGCAGCGACGTTTTTTGCTTGTCTAGCGCCGGGAAGGGACGACGATCTTTCGGTCATGACCCTATCCTCCATTTGCATCCGTCCCTAAGTACCTGAAAGTAGGAAACAAACAATGCGCGACAAATCGTGATCGGATCGTCGTCTTACCTTGGTTGATTTCTGCCATCAACTTTGTCTCGACTTCTGACCGTGGCCTAAGACGATTTTGCCCCTATTATCACAAGATATGCATGTGTACATGCATGCATGAATGTTTTTAATGCAGTGATCTTCTTAGTGAAAGCGATTAGGTTCAGTTTTATTTAAGCGTTTGGGGCACTCCATGAACTGAGCAAAAAGGGCTCAGGTTATTACAAACTAACACAAAGTTTAAAACCAAAGTGAGGACTGAAGCCTCAACCCATGTTCTCTTCTTTTAAAGAAACGTCACGGGACAATTTACAGTGGATGGGAATCCCTGGAGGAAACCAAGAAGAACAAAAAAACTCAGAAAATAAAAGAACATGCAGTGGCTCCCTCAATTGCCCCAGACTTCAAGCGTAATATCGCTTAACGACATCGGAGTTCACGGGCGACGGTAGTTCCTCGCCATCCATGTTGGTGAGTACCAGAGCACCCCCAGAAAAAGCCCTTTTTCACAACGAAAGGTCCTTCGTAATTCGGGGCCCACTTCCCTCGATTATCCTTAACGGCGTGGGATATCTTTTTCAGCATAAGGTCCCCCTCGTTGAACTTACGCGGGCATACCTTCTTGTCGAACGCGTTCTTTATCCTTTGTTGATACAGGCGCCCATGGCTCATGGCCGTCAAACGCTTACCTTCAATAAGGTTGAGTTGGTCGTAGCATGTTTGAGCCCACTCTGACTCTTCTAGGCTGGACTCCGCTAGTATCTTCTGGGAAGGGACCTCTACCTCAAATGGGAGTACCGCTTCCATCCCATAAACCAAGGAATATGGCGTTGCCCCAGTAGAATTCGTACTGAGGTTCTATATTTGTGTAGGGCGAAAGGCAACATCTCATGCCAATCTTTGTATGACACTGTCATCTTCTGAATAATCTTAATATTTTTATTTGCAGCCTCTACAGCCCCATTCATCTTTGGCCGATAAGGGGGTAGAGTTATGATGCTGGATCTTGAAATCCCCGCACATTTCCTGCATCATTTTGTTGTTCAGATTGGTGCCATTGTCAGTAATGATCTTCCTAGGGAGTCCGTATCGACAAATCAGTTCTCTCTTTATGAATCTAACCACCACACTTCTCGTGACATTGGTATAAGAAGTCGCTTCGACCCATTTGGTGAAGTAATCTATCGCCACAAGAATGAAGTGATGACCATTCGAAGCTTTGGGTTCGATGGCCCCAATGACATCTATCCCCCACATGGAAAAAGGCCAAGGGGCATACATAACATTCAGAGGATGTGGCGGAACATTAACATTGTCCGTGTATGCTTGACATTTATGACATCTCCTTACATGAGCGCAGCAATCGCTTTCCATAGTGAGTCAGCAATAACCGGCTCTAAGGATCTTCCTGGCCATAGCATGCCCACTGGCATGTGTCCCAAATGAACCCCCGTGGATTTCCTCAATCATGTAGTTCGCCTCTTTGGCATCTACGCATCGTAGGAGGGTCATGTCGTGGTTCCGTTTGTACAAGATGGTACCACTCACAAAGAACCCAGTAGCCAATCTCCTTAACGTTCTTTTGTCATTGTCAGAAATCCCTGGTGGATATTCTTTGTTCTCAACATATTGTTTGATGTCGAAGTACCACGGTTTCCCATCCCGCTCTTCCTCTATCGCACAACAATGTGTTGGCTTGCCCTGAGATCTGAACTCGATGTACGGCAGATCTTCGTGTGGGGCAAGTTGAAACATGGATGTCAGGGTGGCCAATGCATCGGCCATTTGGTTCTCTTCCCGAGGTATGTGGTGGAAAGAAATGTCGTCAAAGAATTCGACTAACTTCAAGATGTGAGTTTGATAGAGTATCAACTTCGGATCCCTAGTTTCCCATTCTCCTCTCAACTGGCGTATTACCAAAGTCGAGTCTCCATACACTTTGAGTAGTTTTACATCAAAATCAATGGCCGCTTGAATCCCTAGGGCGCACGCTTCATATTCGGCCATATTGTTGGTACAATCGAAACCTAGCCTGGCCGTGAAAGGAATACACTGATCATCCGGGGATACAAGGACTGCCCCTACCCCATGGCCCAAAGCATTAGATGCCCCATCGAAGCAAACAATCCATTTGTCTATGTCCTCGTGCGTCCGCTTCTCTTCGAACAGGGCCATGATATCTTCATCCGGGAACTCAGGGTGCATCGGCCGATAATCCTGGAGGGGTTGCTGGGCCAAATAATCTGCCAAGGCGCTTCCCTTTACCGCCTTTTGGGTGACGTACACAATATCGAATTTAGATAGTAGTACCTGCCACCTAGCGAGTCATCCCGTGAGGGCCGGTTTCACGGGATCCATTTTGGAAATAAGCCACGTGGTATGACTGAGCATGTATTGCCTAAGACGATGTGACGCCCATACCAGGGTGCATCACGTCCTTTCCAACATTGAGTAATTCATCTCACATGCGGTAAACTTCTTGCTCAGATAGTAAATGGCTTGTTCCTTTTTCCCAGAGTCATCGTGCTGACCCAACACGCACCCCATAGACTCGTCTAACACAGTCATGTATAGGAAAAGAGGTCTTCCTGTTACAGGTGGCATGAGCACCGGGGGATTTGCGAGGCTTTGTTTGATCTTCTCGAAGGCCTCTTGGCAGTCGCTGTTCCACAGGACCGCCTGGTTCTTACGTAATAGCTTAAAAAATGGGCTCACATGTAGGGGTGAGTTGCGAGATAAATCTCGCGATGTAATTCAACCTGCCCAAGAAACCTCGAACCTGCTTCTCCGTGCGTGGTTCCGGCATTTCAAGAATGGCCTTCACTTTCTCGGGATCTATCTCTATCCCTTTCTGACTTACGATGAATCCCAGCAACTTCCCCGACTTTACCCCGAAGGTGCACTTGGTTGGGTTTAGCTTCAGTTGGCATTTTCGCAACCTTCCAAACAGCTTACGCAGATTGACGAGGTGTTCATCCTTAGTCTGAGATTTGGCAATCATGTCATCTACGTAGACCTCTATCTCCTTATGCATCATGTCATGGAACAATGCTACCATGGCACGCTGATAGGTTGCCCCAGCATTTTTTAGCCTGAAGGCCATCACTTTGTAGTAGAACGTTCCCCATAGGGTGACGAAAGTAGTCTTCTCCACATCTTCGGGTGCCATCTTTATCTGATTATACCCCGAGAAACCATCCATAAACGAGAAAAGGGAGAACTTGGCTATATTATCTACCAGTATATCAATGTGTGGCAGGGGAAAATTATCCTTAGGACTGGCTCAGTTTATGTCCCGATAGTCTACACACATTCGCACCTTGCCATCCTTTTTTGGGACCGGGACAACGTTGGCCACTTACTCCGAGGAAATTTACCCACTTAGATTCTTCATTTTTGAAGTCAATTAGTACAATTTATTAAAAAAAGATCCTAACATTGCATGCTTAAAATTATTGTGAATGTATGTATACATGATTTTGATGATGCCAAAGAAGAATCAAACAAGGCTGCTTCAAATGATAAGCATTTGCTTCAAGAATAATTCAAGAGTGTTTCAACAAACAAAGCCTTGTTTCAAGATTCACTAAAGACCAAGCCTTGCCTTAAAACAAAGTGCTTTCGAAACATGCAAGGCTCTGGTAATCGATTACCAGGAAGTGTAATCGATTACCAGAAGACAGGGTTGAGAAATAGCTGTTGAAAAATGTTTTGAATTTGAATTTTCAACATGTAATCGATTACCATATGTCTGTAATCGATTACCAGCAACGAAACTCCTGAAATTCAAATTCAAAAGTCATGACCCTTCAAATTATAATTGTGTAATCGATTACATAATCATTGTAATCGATTACCAGTGGAGAGTTTTCAGAAAATATGCCAACAGTCACATCTTTTCATTGGATTTGTGAATGGCCATCAAAGGTCTATAAATAGGTGACTTGGGCACGAATTTTATGAGAGAGTTTTGCTGGTCCAGAATGTCTTATCCTCTCAAAAGAAAATGAGAGAGATTCCAAGAGAACTTCATTGTCAAATGCTCTCTCAAGAACTCTTGGGCAAACACTTGCAAATCCATTAAGAGTTCACCCATGGACCTTCATTGTAATATTCTTCTCTTGAAGAGAGAATTTTTCTTCCATTCTTCTTATTCAATGAGATTGGCTAAGAGACTGTGAGTCTCTTGTTGTAAAGCATCTAAACACAAGGGATGGGTTGTCCCTGTGTGGTTCAGACTTTGTAAAGGATTTTACAAAGATAGTGGAAATCTCAAGTGGGTTGCTTGAGTACTGGACGTAGGCACAGGAAGTGGCCGAACCAGTATAAAATTGTGTTTGCATTCTCTCTTCCCTTATCTTATTTATTTTGTTGCAATCAATTGTGTCTTGCATGTTTAAAGAACATTGTTAAATTGATTGTTGTTGCTTCTTCTGCATTTTAAGCCTATCCCTCTTAAGATTATTGAGGCCACAAGGTCCAACAATTATAGCCATTATGAAGCATTAAGGCTGAGATTGGTTTCATGCAGGGAAATATGGTGCTGAAGGATTTCAATATAGCAGAAGAAGCAGCGGGAGTTAATAAAGCAGTCACAAAATCATTCACCATTGTGATTGGTAGTGACACATTGGAAATCCACTTATATTAGGCTGGAAAAGAGACAATTGGTATTCCATTTAAGTCAGTATATGGTCGTCTTATAGCAGCTGTATCTGTAAATCCCTGTGAGTTATACTTATCTTTAACTACTAATGGAGTGTTTGTTTCATGCATAACTTTTTTTGTCTTGGAAGTATTATTCCCGAAAATAAAACATGAGAATATTATTCTTAAGTATTTAATAAAAAAATATGTTTGGTTAATTATAAAATTAGTTGGGAATATTTTTTATATTCCCGGGAACAATTAAAACATGCAATATAAGCTCGTATAACAATGTCTTCTATAACAATCAAGCAGACTTCATCCTTCCCTCAGAAAATGGAAGTAGCATGTCTGCAGGTTCTGTGGCTGCAATTGTGGCTGGTGTAGTAGTTTTTCTTGTGCTGGTATTTGGTATACTTTGGAGGAGAGGCTGTCTAGGACAGAAAAGTTTTTTAGGAAAAGGTAATAATTACATGCATTTATTGATATAATGAACATAAGATTTGTGCTTAAACTGACTTTTGATGTACAAAAGTGAAGTCTTGCATGTGATATAAATTTGAGCATGCACCTAAATTTAGGGTATGCAATTAACCTTCAAAGCTTGTTAATCATGTGACACCCTCTACCCCTCACATGTATACTAATAAAGGAATAAAATTCAAATATTAATTAAAAGTATTTTTAAAACATTTTTTTTTTCCGAAACAAGTCTTTCAAAGGGGAAAAAGGCTCACATTCATTTTCTTCTACATCATATTCAAACTTGTCCAAATAAATAATAAAGTAATCTCGTCTCAAACAAGGTCGTCTAAACTTCATACAATTAATATAGAACTTATATCCTAATGTCACATCCTATCATAGTGTTGTGTTCCTGTGTCCTCTAGCATGAGGTTCTTCATAGTCATCCACCTATTCATCTGTTTCCCCGAACACAAGTTCAAGATCATCACAGGATCCAAACACAACAACACACAGGGAGTGAGTCATCACATTCATAGCTAATAGAGAGACAAAACAATTAAATATAGATATTATATAAATGAGATACCACTTGCTTAAACATAGCTCACGTAATTTCACCACTTTGTCATTCAAAATTCACTTTTCAATCATCAATCACATTACACAAGAATCCCACACTCCGATCAAGATATAATAACACATCAACTTCATAATAAACAATTAGCAAGCATATGCAACAATTATGTTAAGACTCAATCCTATATGCAATGTGTTACCATGTCAGTGAAAAACCACCCTGGGGCGCTTAGAAGTACATAACAAGACACACCACACAATGGGTTTGTCAGGTCACTCTCACTAAGTAAGATCATAGGGAGATCAGTCAGGGTCACGATGTTTTGCCAGAATGCTCCAACCATATGGGATCAGCATAGGCTTAAAGAAGCACTCAAACCCGGTGACCCCCAAGGCCTACACTCCGAAGAGTCCGTCAGGGCCTCTCCCTCCTGATTCAGGTCCAACCCCTAAAATAGTTTTACATGCAGACACTGCTCATGAATTATACAATACCCACGACCTCACACTCGTGTTTTAAATACATTCAACACAATTGCGCTACGATTTAACACTGGTTCCTAAATAGGAAACCTACATTTTCTCTTTAACACTGCGCATCAACACTTTTCTCAAGATAACACTGGTCAGGTTATTGTACAATTCATAGCTTACAACACAAGTAATTTCACATCAAGTGTTAACTACACACTTATCCACAACTAAAACTCATTCACAATTTCACACCTCATGATATCACAATCCACCATCACATGTTTACACGTATCTCACAAATTAACACATGTTCAACTTTACACTTATACTCAATCTCAATAACAATATTATAATCTCAAAGCAACATGTCATTCCACAATTTATCACATATTCCATTTGTAAACACTGCTCAGGAATTACACAATATCACGACCTCACACTCAAGTTTCAAACACGTTTAACACATTGCACTATAATTTAACACTGGTTCCTAACTAGGAACCTACACTTTCTCGTTAACACTGCGCATAAATATTGGTCGGGTTATCCTATAATTCATAGCTCACAATATAATTAATGTAACATCAAGTGTTAAACACATCCACTTATTCACAATCAAATATCATGCCCACACTTTAACATCTCATAACGTCACATCAACCATCTCATAACATTCCTAATGATATTCATAAGGTGCAACATACACATGTTCATCAAATTTAACCATAATATTTTCAAACTCCAACACTTAATAATTTTTTTAATCATACTATAACAACTCTACAATATTATTTACCTATATTATTAATATAAATAAATATATAACTACTTCTATATATATAAGCTAGCATACATCATATTGGATCACAAATTTCAAAGTAAGCTTTCAATGCACAAATTCTAAATAATTATTTGAACACTTTGGTCAATTTCAATTATGATATTAATTTTTAAATTATATTAAAAAAACTAAAAAGCAAGAAAAGAAAATACAAAATCAATATCTTACTCTAAATTTCTCCTTACTTTATTTCATCAATTCATGTTAATTAGAAAAATGCTCGATTTATAGGGTTCACACTCGACACAACAGCATATAAATTTCACAATAATTGGTTTGTCAAACATATATAATTCACACTTATAATTATAAGGATAGAATAAAAAAATGACGAAAACACCCAAAAACTCATTCCAATTGATACTCTGATCCCTACACATGTTCTCACTAATCCCCAATTGTGAATAACTCATCCCTTACCTCTAAGGGGACTCACGTGTCTTCCGATAGCAGTAGCGGCATATCTAGCGGTTCCCTAAGATTCCTCCAGTTTTTCCTCCGATTGCTCCGATAGAGTTCCCAAACGTCAGAGAAACGGAGAAGGGATTGAAGCCTCGATTTGGACTATCTTCATGCGATTCCTTTTTGTCCCTCCACGAAAATTATCTCACAAATCCCAACGGTCAAAGCGTGAACACTTGAATTTGGAACAATATATCCAAATCTCATGACAATCCAACGGTTAACAAAACCGAGATCGTAGTTTTTCCAAGACAGCTCTGGGTTTCTGCGGGAAAGAAAAAGGCTACAATGCGAAGGATATTTCTCTCAGCTCAGACATAATATCAAAATTTCCAACGGTGAGAATTCTCGGCATTGTGTTGCGAACATGGTGTTTAAATTTCACAACAATCTAACGGTGAATGAGTCCGAGATCGTCATTTTTCTAAGACAGATTTAGTGGCCTGCGGGAAAAAGAGAGGGTTTTGAGAGAAGAAGAGAAAAAAAATGAGATTGATAGGCAAAGAAGGCTAAGGAGTCAGTCTGAAAACTGACCTAGCATGTTGTTATTTATAGCTAGGGGTATTCACGACCTATTATTTACTCTATTTATTTATTTATATTATTTTATAAAAAAAGAAACTCTATTTTATTCTCCATCGAATTAATAATAAAATACTCTTTTTATTTTCTTTCAAACCATTATTTTATTATAACTATTTTTCTTTATTTATTTAATTATAAAACATCATTATTCTCTAATATTTTATTTACGAAAAAAATGGAATGTTACAAATCATCTTGGCAAGAAAAATGAATCAGCATGTGGACGGTTTAATAAAGAGTGAATAAATCCTCACTATATAAAGTGTGTATGAAAAATAAACTTCACTCTTTATTATTGTAGAATTCCAAGCCAAAAGATAAGGTACATTTAATGCATAGTAAAAATTGAATTTTTACCACTAAAGTTTAGGTGTTTTAAATGCGAATTGGATTATTGAATTTTACTCGCTAGATGAAGACTATTTGAATGAATACATTGAAAATTATTTTGTTTCAATTTCCAAGAGAACTTATTTATTTTAGTTGGTGGAAATCTTAACTACAAATAGATAAGAGAATTAGTGGAGAAGATATACATGAAGATAGTGTGTGTGAGAAGAGAAATTGTGAAATAAAATCACTTTGTTAAGAGAAAAATGTCTTTGTGTGAGTGTTATCATTTATTGTAACTATTGAGTGGGGTACTCGGATTTGTATAGTAATACAGAATTTAAGGTGTGTTACAATCTTATAATCATTTGTGTGATAGTGAAATACATTTGAGATGGTTCCATGGAGGTAGGTAAAAGGTGTCGAGTCACGCTAAATTTTTGTGTTTGTTATTGTTTTTCCTACGATATAATCTTTGTTGTGTTGTCACGATCCTTTGTGGGTGTAGACAATTTTATTTTAAGGAGCGTGGATTACCCAAAAATTATTAATATTTTTTTTAATATAAATTACCATCTTCACACATTTTTTTTTTTATCACCAAACAAAATAAACATAATAGGACCACTAGGGGTTCCCAACACATAATGGTGATAAGTAACAAAGTGAATTCATAGACCAGGTAACCAAGAACTACATAGATTTACTAATTAATAACTCTAGATTATTTCAATCATTCACCAAGTACATCAACTTTCCACCTTTGGGAAATGTAGCACTTTATGTAATTAGCCACACGTGACGATTTTTCTGTGGACAGTTGATCAAGTGTGCCAATGGTGAAAATAGTATTAATAATCTGGGACTTTCTCAACTATTAGAGATCTACAATCTTTCTTTGTTTGAATTTACAGAGCTAAAGGGTTTAAAAATGCAAATGGTTATATTTACCTTACGACAAATCAAAGCAGCAACAAACAACTTCAACAAAGCCAATAAAATTGGAGAAGGAGGGTTTGGTCCTGTGTACGAAGTATTTTAGACAGTGTTAGCATATTCTGTCAATTTATCATGCATCTATTAATTGAATCTATTACTTTATGAGAAGAAAAAAAATTAAGATTCCAACCCAATAACTATGTTCCAATCCCCAATATACAGGGAAATTTATCAGATGGGACATAATAGCAGTCAAGCAGCTTTCTTCAAAATCAAGGCAAGGGAACCTCGAGTTTCTAATCGAGTTAGGCATGATTTCAGCTTTGCAACACCCTTGTCTTGTTAAACTCTATGGCTGTTGTGTCGAGGGAGATCAGTTGTTGTTGGTATACGAATATATGGAAAACAATAGCCTTGCTCGTGCTTTGTTTGGTAATTCTTTCTTTCTTATGTGGCTAGCTGCTTTCAGTTGTCACTTCTATGATATTCTCCATCTTCACTAATGAAGGTCCAGCAGAATACCACATAAAATTGGATTGGCCAACAAGGCAAAAGATATGTGTTGGTATTGCTAGAGGTTTGACATACCTTCATGAGGAATCGAGATTGAAAATTGTCCATAAAGGGACATCAAGGCGACTAATGTGTTGCTTGATAAAAATCTAAACCCAAGGATATCTGATTTTGGTTTAGCCAAGCTAGATGAAGAGGACAATACCCACATAAGCACCCGAATTGCTGGAACTTAGTGAGTTTCAATATTGGGATTTTTTTTCTGTACAAATATTTTGTATGATATGATTAGACTTTGATGAAATAAAGTAGAGATGTTATAAAATTTCATACCTTTTTGAATTGGATTTAGCCAACTAGTTAGAGAATAAAAATATTGAGTTTGAACAAGTCTGAGCATTTACTATGTTTCTGCAATCAATGTAGCTGACAATTTGTTTTGTGCAGTGGATACATGGCTCCTGAGTATGCTATGCATGGATATTTGACAGACAAAGCAGACGTTTATAGCTTCGGAGTTGTTGCCTTGGAAATTGTTAGTGGGCGGAGCAATATGATTCAACCGCAGAAAGAAGAAGCATTCCATCTTCTTGATTGCGTAAGTACTTCCATAATGTGTTCACGAAAATGCTATTTTCCTTTAGCCATAGAGTATCTAATAGTGCTAGGGTGGTATATGTTTGGTATGTAAGAGTATATAAGTAGTGTATATGAGTAACTATTACATGGTAAGATTTAATTTACTCATAATCTCATTTTATTTCATATGGTGGAAGTTGACCGCTTTAAGAGCACACTTTATAGTTACCATAATTATATCAAAATTGACTGCAGAATCGTACTAGTGACAAATGTTACATGGAATTCTATTTACTCTTGGAGTGTCAAACTATGTTACTATGACTAGAAATTACACTAGAATCCAGCAGTTTGAATAGCTTCTTACTAGATTATATCGCAGATACGAGTTCTTTCAAACTATCATTATATCATTCTGTTTACCAGGCACATATGTTGAAAGGGAAAGGTAATCTGATGGAGCTAGTTGATAGAAGATTGGGTTTGGACTTCTACAAAAACGAGGTTACAGCGAAGATCAACGTGTCTCTTTTATGCACCAATGTCACTCCCTCCCTCAGGCCAACAATGTCCTTAGTGGTAAGCATGCTTGAAGGTAGATCTGTGGTTCAGGAGGTGTTTTCGGAGTCAAGTGAGGCATTGGATGAGAAGAAGTTGGAGGCGATGCAACAGCGTTACCAAGAGATAATAGAAGAAAATAAGTTAACTGAGATTCAAAATCTGAGTCTCTCAATGGATGACACATTGGCTGCTTCATCATCTGCAACAGATCTCTATCCTGTAAACATGAATTCTTCTTACTGGGAGAAAAGGGGATGGCGGTGAGAAACTGAGAAAGCAGATATTGCAACAATTTGTTATATGAATTACTTTGAATTCTCCTAGCTAATGTAATAATTGAGACTTGGTATTTAGAGCCTAACATTTTAGTTCTCCTAGCTAAAGCAATTCACGGCTTTGGCACTCTACTTTGAAATTAATTTTTAAAAGCAATTCCTTAACCCTTGAAATTTGTGTTTTTGATCAATTACAAAAAAAATAGGCATCTTGGATTAAAACCAGTCTTCCTTGATTTACTCATGACGACACTTGGTCATTCTAACACTTGGTTTACAAATCTTAACCAAATTAAATTTTTTCTCATTTTTTTAAGGTAAGTTTAACGTTGATATACAAGAATCGAACCACAAAATGTTGCAAATAAAGTTTGTTACAATGAAAATAGCAGGCAACGCATTTAAATCGTTACAAAGTGTCCACCATGTTATAGCAACATAACTCACAACACCCTGTTATCCCAAAACTATTGGCCATGTAATCTTAATTGTTTATCATATCATGCTCGGGCCAGTAACTGTTCTCCAATAAGAATGAGAATGATATACTGGAAATAAACTCAATTCTCCATATACTACATAACAGTCTGCATATATAACAATACAGTTATTTTCTACATTGCTTTACTAAAAAATTTACTTAGAAAAGAAAACACACTGAATACGAAAGCAAAACATTCGATCAACCGGTATATCTTATACCTTAAAGGGCACATGACTAACAATATCATATGAGAAAAAAGATGAACTACACATGTAACGTGTTGGATAAAGAAAAGGATGGTTGAGAAGCATTGTAGCAGTCCATCTCTGCCTAGGATCCTTCACAAAACACTTGCTCAAGAAATTCTTGCAATCCCAACTCAGTTCATTGGGTATTTCAGGTGCTTCTTGAAGGACAACAAGCTTGAACATTATCTCCTTTTGGGTTCGCAGGTTCTTCCATGCACGGAATCCAGTGATCATCTCGATTACAATGCACCCAAGAGACCATATATCTAACGCTGGTTCAATCTGACCAACGACCGATTCTGGTGACATGTAAAAAGGTGTCCCTCTAAACTTGACCTTCCCATACTCAGCATTTGCATCTTCTCTAGTCTTGGACAACCCAAAATCAGCAATCTTCAGTTGATACCTTGCATGATCATCAGATGAAGGAAAGAGAAGGATGTTGTCCGGTTTGAGATCACAATGGACGACTCCTTTTCGATGAATGCAAGAAAGCCCTTTGAGAAGCATACGAGTGTAGACTCTTACTTCACTATCCGATATTGGCCCCTTCTTGTTTACTAAACCAAGAAGAGAACCATAAGGAGCACACTCCATGAAAAGATTGTATGTCACATAATTTCTCTCAACAGTGAATTGGTCAAAATAGCATTGAAGGATTTCCTTGCAACCCAAGAATGAGTCCAGTATTCTTTTTTCCTTCTGCATTGAAGCAATTGAGAAAGAGAAAGGGCTCGAACTCTTGACCGCTACAACCTTCTCATTGCATTCTTGTGGAAGAGCAACAGTAGCAAGATAAACCGTAGCATAAGAACCCTTCCCTAAAATTGCCAACTTCTTCCACGCAGCCATGGATAGCTTTTTTTCTTTTATTTTATGAGGAATTTGCTTGTATAGATGATCAACCTTCTGTTCTTTGAATATATATATATATATATATATATATATATATATATATATATATATATATATATATATATATAACACTGTAGCAACCCTTCCGTTCGTGATGATCAAATCGGGTAAATCTTAATTTGGATATGATTTTGCAATCATATAAGTATGAGATTAATTACTGATGTGAAAAAGATTGTACATGATTTATACCAAAAATATATGATAAGATATGGTTATCATTAATTGTCTTATCCCAAAAACAGTTAAATCTTAATTTAATCTAATGACGACTTTATTGGTGAGTGAATCTTGTAAATCTTTGGATTTAATTTTGAAATTAGGCAATTAAAAGATTATGCTTGGCGCCCTTCTTGTCCTATGATTGATTTTGAATTCTTTTTCCTTCTACTATGTCTGAGTAAGTGCCAGGGAGAGAATTGAAAATAAAAAGCGTGTGTATTATTGTGTAACTGAAATGGAACAAAATTAAAAAATGTATTATATTATTATGATTATTATTATATTATTTAAATTTTGCGTAAAAAGTATTTCATTTTTCTTATTAAAAAATATATTTCATTAGTTGAATTGTATTTTGATTTTAAACTTTATATAGAAGAAAGAAAGACTAGTTAAATATAATAAAATGAAACAAATCTCGATAGATTTAATTTAATTTAACATGATCTAAATAACGGTGATTAATATTTCCATTTTATTTCCTCATATTCTATTTTTTCATCTTTAATGCCGAAAAAACAAAAACATGGGATGAATAAATGTAATTTACTAAATTTTTTTAGATACAAAAGTTTAGGTGAATTAATTTCCGATAGATTGAGATTCAATAGTTAGAATAAACCTCAAAACTTAAAAAAATGTTTAAATACTTACGGGATTACTCACTAGTAAGGTTCTTACATTGACCACCTTATCAACTGGATTAACATTTGTTGGTCATAAGTGTAATCTTTTTTTTTTGTCCCATAAAAAATATAATCTTTTACAATAAATCTGAAAATATCATATAATAATTCAAAATATAACTAAACTCTATCTATACCTTGCATTAATTGAATTATTGATTTCAAAAAGATATTTCTTTTACTAGAATAGTCTCTCTATCATTTTTGGAGGAAAAATTTTATTGGAATGTATATGAGAGTACAATTAAAAATTATAAAAAAAAATGTATTTCTTTGCATTTTAATAAAAAAATTATCTTTTAATTATACTTCCTTAGCCAATGATCTAAGGGCGTTAGGACACTAATTAGCTTTTAATTTTTTTAGGTGAATAAAAAAATGAGAGAACAATCTCTCTCTTTGAATCATGATATTAATTTACACTTTTCAATAAAAAAATTTATTATTTTTTAACATCTATATATGTTAAAAAAATATTGAGAGAAAAAATTATGTACTAAATTTTTTACAGTATTAACCAATCACAACTCATCATATATATAGTAAGTTTTATTTTATAAAATTATCTTAAAAAATCATATCAACAACTATGCATTAAGTTTTACCGTGTTATTTAATTACAACTTATCACATATATAATAAATTTATTGATTTTTATAATAATTACCTTAAAAATTATATCAATAATCATTTGTGATTGAATTTACACCATGACATTAATGACAATTTTTTTATACAAATTAAATTAGGTAAGCATTTCAGATTACATAAGTATACGGTAAAATTATATACGCTTAGTTATTGTAGTTCACTATGAGATTTATCTGAGCTCAAATCTAATGGATATTTTGATGACCACCTCAATATTATTTTTTGAACTTGAATTTAGTAGATCTATCGTGGAATTTATTAATTATTGGAACAACTTAATATTTATACATAACTCAAATGGTGCCAATTTAAATTACATAAAGATAAATCGTATAATTTTATAAAAACAATATTATGGAAAATTTACAGCTTGAATTTCTGAAAAGGTAAATTCAAAAAAATGTTATAATTATAACAAGTATCTTGTAATTTTTTTAAAAATATTAATAAAATGTATAAAATATTGAAAAGATATAAGTAATAGACTCCTATGCGATAAAATTAAATGACAAACAAAACATGATTAGTTCACGTAGATTAAAAAGTATACATTAAAAGAGGAAGAATAATATTCATGTATGACACAAATGAAGAATATCTAAGGTTTAAAAAATAAGCTAAATTTCAAGCTGGCCCCTGCTACTACGATGTCATTCCTAATTGTATTGTTGAAAGTTTGAATAGTGATATAATACAAGTTCATTTTGATATATATAAAAAAAGCTAAATTTACTACAAGAATTTTCCCATATATTTATGGGCCCTACAAATAAGGCGTTGATTCGAGTAGTATTAAACTTGGTCTACTTAAATAAGGTCTCGAGTAACCTTACAAATAAAAAAAATGTAATTAAAAGGGAAGACTTCACTTAGGGCGATTAATCAGATTCTTCTTTTGTACCAATGTCATTGACACTTTTAGGACATATTACAATTTGTGATAGGGGGTGAATGGAGAAGGTCAAAAGGACGAAGTGAAAGGAGAAATTGTTCCATTCATTTGGTATGTAAACATGGGAATGAAACATAATACAAGATGACGAATCATGATCCATTTTTTCCCCCCAAATTTTGAGTTTACTTTACCGAACAAAAGTTTTATATTTTAAAATGATTATTTTATCTTTATAAATTATATTTGGGGTCAGAAATCTTTCTAAAAATACCATTTTACCCTTCCTTTTGGTTTTATTTCTGGATCTAACAAACAACCCTCAAAACCTACAAAATCATGGATGAATCTTTTGTATTTAAACAACAACATTATTAAATGTATAATATATATAAAATAACTAGATTTAAGGGTAGTTTATATGAAAACTATTATAATTAAAAGATGAGTGCTAACAATTTAATCCCAAAAAAATTAAATTTGGCACTTATCAATTGCCCCCAACCTAGAATCTTGCTTGTCCTCAACCAAAGTAAAGAAAAATTAGAATGCACTATGTTTTTCTTTTTGGAGACTTTGTTTGGGTTCACCCTTTTGGAGGATGCAAACTTGGTTTTCTTAGAAAAGGTAGTTTGCTTGTTATACCCCATACCAATCTTATCGGTAGTATGCTTTTGCTCATTGAGATAGAAAAGCTTAGTTTGCAACTTCATACATTCTTCATAGTGATCCTTTTTTAACATTTCAAACTCAATTTGAAAAGATTTGTAGTCATCCATATTAAGAGAAGTAGAAGCACAAACACAACTAGTGACTTTATAGCTTGAAACAAGTTTTTCATTTTCTTGTATAAATTTTTGCAGCTCATTTTATGTTGAAGCCAATTTAGTGATATGCAATTGTAGATTGCTTCTCATGTTATTGTTCAAAATAGCAAGCCTTTTCACTTCTTCATGCATTTCATTAAATGCTTCCAAAAATTCTTCAAATTTAAAATTTACCTCAGTTTCTTCAATGGTTGAGGAGTCATCCATTGACTATGCCAGCAAGCATACATTTGCAACTTCTTCTTGACTAGAAGAGTCGTAGGATGGGGATGCATTGTCTTCCCATGCTATGTAGGACTTTCTCTATTTTATATCATTCTTTTATTTATTTTCAGCAAGTTATTTTCTAAGATAGATAAGACATTCAGATTTGATGTGACCTTGCTTCCCATATTCAAAGCATGTGAAGGTGTTGTTGTTTTCTATCTTCTTTGAAGGTTTAGAGAATTTTCTATCTTCGGATCTTTTGAGAAATTTTCCAAACTTCTTCACCATCAAGCACTACTAAAAAAATGAGTTTTAACATCGTCCTATTAACACCAGTTATTTGAAAACCAGTGTCGTTAAGCACTTACAACATCGGTTTTCAAATAACCGATGTTAAAACTGAATTTAGTGGGATTTTAACATCGGTTATTTTGAAAACCGATGTTGTATAACGATATTGGTTATTTGAAAATCGATGTCGTTAAGCACTTATAACATCGATTTTCAAAAAACCGATATTAAAATCACACTAAATTCAGTTTTAACATCGGTTATTTGAAAACCGATGTTGTAAGTGCTTAATGACATCGATTTTCAAATAACCGATATTAATATAAACTCTTCTTCTTTAATTATTTATATATTTTAAATATCATATATTGAGTTATTAATTATATTTTAATTAAAAAAATATAATAATTAATGAACAACAACAAATTCAAAAGGTAAGCATTTAAAAATTAAACTATATTTTTAAAATAAATTCTATAATTTTAATTTTATTATTTCATGATTATCATTTAAATATAACACACATTTATATAAATTATTGCATATTAGTTCATTTAAAAATTTTAAAAAAACTATTTTTAATAATAGAGTTTAACTTTTATAGAATTTTTATAGAATTTTGGTAAAAACAATTATATTGTAAAAAAATTAAAATTTATTATTAATATATTTTATTTAATTATTATAAAAATAACAAAATTAGTTTTTTTTTCTTCTTAAAAAGGTTATAGTTTTCAATACTTTTAGTTTTTTTTTTGTTTTTATGAGTTCTCGACTATGGAATTAATATATAAATTTAATTTTCTTTCAAAAATTTTAAATAGAAAAATTATAAAATATTTAAAATAAAAAATTTTATAAAAAAATATATACTTATTATTTTCACATAAATAAATTATAAAAAATATTTATATGATAAATTTAAATAGAAAAATTATATAGAATTAATAAATTAAATTAAAAAAATACATATTTTTTTTGAAATGAAATTAATATATTACTAGAATAGCGGATATTTTTTTGAAATGAAATTAATTAAAAAAGTATCCTTCTTAATATTACTAGATTCAATTACGCTTTACTACTAAGTTATGAGGAAGTAAAGAACAAAAAAAATAACTTAGACAAAAGTAAAGCGGAAATAAAAGTACACAGCGGAAAAGTAAAGAGTGTAGGGAAAAAGAAGACAAATACAAGATTTATACTGGTTCGGCCACAACCCGTGCCTACATCCAGTCCCCAAGCAACCATCGGTTCTTGAGATTTCCAATAACCTTGTAAAATCCTTTACAAGCAAAGATCCACAAGGGATGTACCCTCCCTTGTTCTCTTTGAACAACCAAGTGGATGTACGCTCCACTTGAACTGATCCACAAGAGATGTACCCTCTCTTGTTCTCAGTATAACAACCTAAGTAGATGTACGCTCTACTTGTACCACAAAGGATGTACGCTCCAATGTGTTAAGACAAAGAATTCTTAGGTGGTTAGTCCCTTGAATCTTTGTAAGGAAAAAGAAAAGATATCTCAGGGGGTTAGTCCTTTGAAATCTTTTGTTTATGGAAAAGGGAAGAATCAAAAGAATTCTCAGACGGTTAGTCCTTTGAATCTTTTGTCAAGAGGGGGAAGGGAGAAACAAAATAATTCTTAGGCGGTTAGTCCTTTGAATCTTTTGGCAAGAGGGAGAAGAGATGAAAAGATAACACAATTTGTTTTCTGCAGAATTTCCACTTGCAAAAAAACAAAGTTTTGAAACAAAGTTTAGAAAGCTTTTTGGCAAAGAAAAAACAATGGGCAATGGTTAGAGAAAGATTGTGAAAAAGAATTGTTTGGAAGAATATCATATATGTTTTGAATGTGTGTCAAAGTCATGCTTTTATAGACTCTTCATGTCTAGTCAAAGAAACCATTGGAAAAGTAATGACTTTTGAGAAAATCATGTTAAGTTATAACTCTTAACTTTTTCTTCAAAACTGTTCACTGGTAATCGATTACCACAAAGGTGTAATCGATTACACAATTCATTTTATGAAAAGTTGTGACGCTTCACAATTGGATTTGAATTCCAATGTTCAGATTCACTTGTAATCAATTACTAATATAGTGTAATCGATTACACTATTTGAAAATCATTTTGGATCGTTGTAAACCATTTGAAAACATTTTGAAAACCAAACTGGTCATTGGTAATCGATTACTGCCAACTGGTAATCGATTACCAGAGAATAATCACTCTGGTAACTTAGAAAATTTGAGAAAATTCTTTTGTAAAACAAAACTGTGCTATTTGGATTTTGAAAAAATCTTTTAATACTTATTCTATATGAAGTCTTGACTTGTTGATTCTTGATTTCTTCTCTTGAATCTTGAATCTTGGATTGGATTCTTGATGCTTGATCTTGAAGTCTTGAATCAATCTTCAATCAATTACTTGGGCTTTTGGCATCATCAAAATTGCTTGGTTCATCATCATGAAGCTTGCTTCTACAATAACAAATATATCCACTATGCTTCATAATCACAAGTGCTATCTATTTCTAGAAGATAATTACAAAAATTTAAAATTAAATTTAATTACTTTAGAGAAAACAAAATTGCCACGTTGTTGAGTATGTGTTGCTTATCCTTTACAAAAATTTAAAATTAAAATTAATTATTTTTTTTTAAAAAAGGAGTTTAACCATTCAATGATAATATATGATATAATGTAATAATTTTATGAATTTAACTAAAATAGATATTGATTTCACTTGATTACAAATCAGTATTATATTGACAAAAGTTATAATTTTTAAAATGTGGTTAAAATATTTTTTGATTAATTAATAATATATCAAAAATTATTTATGGAAATTTATATTTAATGTATAACTTGAAGGATCCAACATTGAAAAGACCCTCTTGGTTGTGTGTATCATGTGTGGATGATAGCACATTGAACATTGTAGTTGTAGGGATGGCAAATATAAAAAGGCAAATTATGGGTCTAGGCCAACAAGGTCACGTGTCCTCAATGCTAAACCCTTTTTTTTTCTCTTTCAGTAGTCATTTAACCTTCAATAGTGCCGCAAAATTTTCTTTCCATTCCTTGGAAGGTTCGAGAACCACGATGACTTACTCACTGTCCTTGCAACGGCAGCGTTTTCTCTCTCTCTCTCTCTCTCTCTTTAATTTACAACTGCTCTTGGTGTCACTCCTTACAAAGGGAGATCTGATTTTTGTTGTTTGTCTCACAGGCCTCGGCAACGACAATGACAACAACAACAACGGCAATGAGTCACCGATTTCAGGTAATGAGCACATATTACGGTTTGTTAGGCCTTGCTCTAGGTTTTGAGTGCTACTTTTGAATCATAACCATTAGGTGCTTGATATTTTTTTTTCAGTACAGGAAGAAACAAGAAATAGATTGGTTTGGGTCCTTTGGGATATTATTGTATTATAATAATATGTCAGTTTTTGTAATCCTTATCATTTTTTTGAGTACCGTAAGAAACAAGAAACATAATCCCTTCTGGGATGTTTCGCACAAGGTTCCCTTTATTGCTGGCTATCAGGTGTAATCCATATCATTTTTGGGTCAAATTAATCTTATGGCTCTTAATAATAATAGTATTTGCTTTTCTTGGAAGAAAAAAATAAAAAGTTAAACACCAATAGGTCTAATTTAATTAATTAGTTGGATAAATGTGCATAAAATTATTATAAAAGTTTTAGTATGTGTTTGATTCTTACTATTAAAAAAAATTACACTAATTAATGAACTGATTCTCAAATATCGCTTTATGCAATCAGAGATATTTTAGTTATGCATATGCAGATGTCCTATTTTTTTTTTTAAAAGATGAGTATGATTCCTTGTTATATTTATGGCAAATATATTTATATGGAGTTTGTTTTGATATAAATCCAATTATTCTTTTCATATTTAGTTTGGTATTGCTAATTTGAAATCCTTGTTTAAACATGTGCTATGGATGATTGTAGCTAGCTTTAGTACTTTAATTTTTATCTTCTATTTAAATTTTATTTGTTTTTCTTGTTGGGAAGCCCACAAAGAATGCTACCAATTGTATATCTTCCGGAAACTTAGATATTAAAGATAAACTATAACCTATATACATATTTCCACAAAAAATAGTGTGCTTCTGGCTGTTAGTGTCCTAATGCATTTTCTTCCCCTTAGAACTAGATGGAAGAAGAGATCATGGGATTAAAACTCACCAAACACATGAAAAATACTTATTATAAATTTCGCTCTTTACAGTTTAAATTTGGCTATTTCTTAGCCTAATTTTTCATGGATCACTCACAGAATGAATTATTTTTGTGTCTATGTAGACTACGTACTTTGAAAGAAAGCAGAATTTGCAATCATATGAATCCTTTCTTAGGAAAAATTGTCCATGCTTTGTGTTTTCAACTTTTCATTGTGCAACATATACTTCTATGCTTACTATGTTAAGTTACTGTGTGGAGTCTGGCTTTTAGAGGTACTCTACTAACTCGTATCTTGATTCTATTCCAAGGAAATATAGAGGTACTCTACTAACTCATTACTGTGTGGAGTTTGGCTTTTAGAGGTACTCTACTAACTCGCAACTTTTCAAGCTATTCAAGATTTACACTGTGAACCAATTAAAAATTATTTTAGGTATTGATGCAATCCTACCCCCAAGGGTATTGGATAGAAGACTCCAAGGGGCCTTGGGCTAGAGCTACTAAAGAAGGCCCTAGGATTCTCATGAACCTTAGGGTAGATTTTTGAGCCCATGGGTCAAGGTTGGATCCACTTTTCTTTGTAAATATTAGAATAGGTTTTTCCTTCTTTTGGGCCTTGTATTTTGGCCATTCTAGTAGTATAGTGTTTTAGCCTTGTATTTCAGGACATTTTGAGTAGTCTTTGTAGTAAGGACTTTTCTTTGTATTTTCATGTATTTTTGTCATAGGGGTGAGCTTAGCTATTACAGGGGTGTGTAGCTAAGCTCTAGCTTTTCTTCTCAAGGAGGTGAGCTTAGTTATTAGAGGGGTGTGTGTAGCTAAGCTCTAGCTTCTCAAGGAAGTTTTCTCAAAGAAGCTTCTCAAGGAAGTTTTCTTAAGAAAGTTTCTCAAGGAAGCTACCTAGTCTATAAATAGAAGCATGTGTAACACTTGTTGTAACTTTGATGAATGAGAGTCTTGTGAGACACAACTCAAAGTTCAACTTCTCTCCCTTTTTCTTCCTTCAATTTCGTGCTCCCCCGTCTCACTTTCTCCCCCTCTTTCTTTTCCTCCATTGAAACATCCTCTCCAAGCTTCTTATCCAAGGCTCATCTTGGTGGTGAAGCTCCTTTTCCATGGCTTATTCCCTAGTGGATGACGCCTCCTCTCATTTCTTCTCCTTTTTCTTCCGCTGCATCTCCATGGTGGAAAATCATCATTAAAGGATCTCATTGAAGCTTAAAGATCCAGCCTCCATATAAGCCCCACCAGCAGGCTTCCATCAGGTATGGCTTTTTAAAAATATTGTAAAAGTCAAGTCAATAACTTTACCATACACCACACTTTATTATTGGATGATAAGTGTAAAAAATCTTATACTATTAGTGTATTTTAATTAAATTCAATTTATATACACATATAATTTTAGATCATTTATTTTTATGATTTGTTTCAGGCCACTTACATGTACTATAGCATCTTACATCCTTCCTTCCCAATCAAATATCAAATTTAATAATAAGCTTTATTTGACAAATCAGGATATATATGTTAGAAATATGCTACTTTGGAGTCTTATTGCTAATGTTGTTAGTTAATTAATTAAGTAATCTTCTGAGATTGCCAACTTCCGTGGAAACAGAATTAGCCTTGAAAATTGACTTAATTAATTAAAAATCATGTAAAGGCTGTTAATTTATAGATGAAATTAAAAGATAACAAAACAACATGTCATCTCTATTTCTTGAATTTTAATACTTTTTTAAATGAGCAAAATTTAAGAAAATTGTCATATTTATTTTCTAGATCTTTTTTGGAGATATACTAATTAAAATTCATCCTCAGTAATGGCCAAAGTTGTTGGAGAGCTGTTCCTAAGCTAGCAAGTCTCCTCAATTTAGTCCTTAATTTCTAGCCATTCAAATCATTTATGAATAATGAATGAATCTGAAATGCCACAGTTTTTCATGCCTCTATGCATCTGCTGACCTTCTGTGGGCCTCCTCTGTGATAACAATTTCTTTCTTTAGTACCCAATTGCTTTGTCCGGCCTAGGAAGGCACAAAAAGTTGCCGATGAAGCAAAAGCTAGGTTAGGACACATTGATGGGGATCATCTCACGCTCTTGAATGTATATCATGCCTACCAGCAAAACAGTAAGTACATATTTATGATATCTTTTATATTTTAATTATTCAATTCTTGCTATTTATTTGTTCTTATGTCAAATTTGTTAATTATATATGAATGACTTTTCAGATGAGGATCCTTCTTGGTGTTCTGATAACTTTGTTAGTCATAGGGCATTGCAATCAACAGGTAGTGTTAGACAACAACTTGTGCAAATCATGGCTCGGTTTAATATCTGGATGGTAAGATTTTTGTTTGATATCTAGAATGTTTTTGCTAAGATTGAGTTTGACAACCTCGAAATGGTGAAAATGTAAACTCATTTCGTCTATAGTATTTGAAAGGAGGCCTATTTTTGTTTTAGAGTAAAAGAACGCTGAAGCTAATCAATTAAATATATAGTTTTCTATTATAAATTATAGAAACATCTGGTTTTGTGATTGAAATAAAGCAGAGATATATACCCAATATGTCATTTTAAATTCCATCCACTCTTTTATTTAGCTGGTAGAAGCGTTGCATTATGAATTGTCGAATTTATCATGAATTGGATCTTCATTCTCAATATGGCAATAGGTTATTTCCTAATCCACTATTTTCCCTTTGTTTGCTTTTTTTTTTTTTGCATGTTTACTTTTCCTTGAAGGACATTTCTAATCATTAAAATTAATGATTGCTACAGTGCAGATCCAGTAACTTTGTGTTTTCAGAGAATGATGTTGGTAAAAATAAGGCACCAATTTCTTTTAGTAAGCTGCAGGAGCTCAACAATGCAGTGATTGTACAAAGCTTGACTACTCAGCTGATTAAAGAGAATCTTTCCAATTTCCAAGTACCTAATTCCTCTATCTAATCTTCCCTTCCTTTTAAAATTAGTTTCATGTTATTTTCGATGATAATGTATTTATATTTAGGACTGCTATGTCATTTTTTGTCAATAACTAGTAAGTACTAGTCACTTCACTTTTTGTCATAACAAAAATTATTTGTTAATTAATTAATTCTTATATCCTTAAGTTTTGAAATGGCTATGTAACTGCTGCAAATGGAGTCACTAGTAATAGTAATTATTGTTGTATATCAGAAATCAGTTTTGTTGTTCATATAATATATTTATTATATAGATACTTGGGCTTGATTTGCATATAGTGGCAAGCATAACCTCCTATGCAAATCCATGTAGCAGAACTCGTGCTTAAAATAGCCGTGGAAATGGTCTACATGAGGTAACATAATCTATGTCCCCACTTTTCCCTGAATCTTGATTAGTTAAAAATGAATAATCAAGTACTTACATAAACTAACTAAATTTACATGCAATATATTAATGCAATTGGTGTAATGTAGATTCCTATAATGGTATTAATTTTTTTAATGTTGCTAGAATCATGATTCATTAGGCTTAGACTTTGGTGTAAGTATCATCTACATCATGTGCATTTAACTTGTTACATTGTAACCACACTCATTCATTTTGACAAGAGTACTCACAAATCTATCTTTTTCTATGCTTAACTAATGAATAAAGGATTCTCTTTGGAGAAAATCATGGAAGGTTTTGGTTGGTTCATTGTAAAAACAAATAAAATATCATTTTTTTATTGCAAAAAACAACATCGGTTGTTCTAAAACCGATGTAGAAAGTTCCTTAAAAGCAACATTGGTTTTAGGCCATAACCGATATAGAAAGTGTGTCTTAAAGACACTTTTTACATCGGTTTTGGCCTAAAATCGATGTTGTAAAGACACTTTCTGCATCGGTTCTAAAAAAACCAATGTAGAAAACACTTTAAAATACATAATTCAACATCGGTTTTAACCAAAAACGATGTTGTTTTTTTAGTTTTTGCTTTTTTTTTATATTTCTTATTATATGACATTAGTTTTTGTAAATAACCGATGTCGTGTAGTGCAAGTTAACATCGGTTTTTTGAAAACCGATGTTAACGTTGATAATATTAACGTCGGTGGTTTCAACATCGGTTAAAAACCGATGTTGAAAGTAAAAAATAGTCGATGTTAAAAGTTCATTTTCTAGTAGTGAAGCTTGAATTCTCTGCATCTTTGTCTTCACTAGAGCTTTCTTTGCAATCTTCCTTTGAAGAACTAAATTTGAGTGCAATTCCTTTTCTTTTCATTTTTTATTTCTTCTGCATGAGATTGTTGAATCAACTCGTATTCATATGCAAGCAATTTTTCGAAGAGAGCTTCCATCGACATTGATGCTAAGTCCCTGGATTCCTTGATCATTGTGATCTTTGGTTCCCAATTTCTTGTAAGATAGTTTAGGATTTTGATGCTTAGCTCATCGCCTTCAAACATTTTTCCAAGACCAAGAAGGTGATTCACAATATGGGTGAATCTTGTTTGAAGTTCTAAAATGGTTTCTCCATTCTTCATTCAGAAAGCTTCATATTCAGATACAAGAGCGTGCTTTCTTGCTCTTCTTACATCCACAGTGCCTTCATGAGTGACTTCAAACATTTTCCATATTTCCTTTGCACTTTTGCACCTTACAGTATTAAAAAAGTCATCAAAAGATAAACCAAAAGTCAAAATGTTTTAGTTTTTGTCATCTTGCACTTTTCTTTTCTCATCATCTTTCATCTGATCCCATTCTTTAGGCACCAATTCACCATTCACTTCTTTAGTTGGTATAAAAGGTCCTTTAACAATAGTGTTCCATGCACCAGGATCAAATGGTTGAATAAAGATTTCCATTCTTTTTTGCCAAAATGAAAAATGTTCTCCCTCAAACAATGAAGGTCAGTTGAGAGAAACACCCTCTTTGAAAGTGATTTGTTTAGAGCCCATTTTATAAAAACTATTATCTTGAGCAACTTTCAAGATGTAGCTCTGTTACCAATTGAAAAAATATGATGGAACTCCCAAACCAAAGGGGAGGGGGTGAATGGGTTTTAAATCAATTCAAACAAAAAAAAAACTGAGTTTTCAAAAACATTCTTTTCCAAGGATTGTATCGCAAACTTTTGTTAAAATCAATATTTAATCAAACACCCTTAACACAAAATCCTTTTGTTAAAGTTCTTATTCAAAAAGATATTTTCTTTGAACTTCAACACATTGATCAAGAATACAATGAGAGAAAGATAAGATCAAGAGAAGATGTACACCAATTTTTATACTGGTTCACTCTTTATCTCTAGAGAAGCTACTCCAG
This sequence comes from Glycine soja, assembly GCF_004193775.1. Taxonomy (NCBI): domain Eukaryota; kingdom Viridiplantae; phylum Streptophyta; class Magnoliopsida; order Fabales; family Fabaceae; genus Glycine; species Glycine soja. The sequence continues at coordinate 99,053 of NW_021144572.1, read as the reverse complement.
TTATCTAATCCAAAGTGAATTAGATTTTCACTATGCATATAGAATTCTTACAAGAAATCACAATCAATATCAGTTCCTACCCCAGAAAAAGAGACTAAGGCATCCAAACCTAGGGTCCTTATGAATAAGAACTTAGGAGAAACCTACCTTTAGCCCAAACTAGAAAAACCTATTCTAGCATGCCTTCAGAAATTCATGCATATGCTAACAACATGTAAAACACACGAAAAAATGAGTCGAAGAGAGACATAATTTGATCAATCACACACAAGAGCATTTGCTTGAGTGAATGAGTCTCTTCTTGATCTCACAAGTAATTCACAACTCACTTTTTACCATGAGATCATTACAAAAAACGAAGTCAAGAAGTTGTGAGTCGCACACTTATTCTAAGCACTTTTTCTTCTCTCTTCTTCCTTCTTAAAAGTGGGAACACAAGGTGGTTATTTATAGAGAAAACAGTTATCACCATTCGTAATCGATTAAATATCCAATTTAATCAATTATTTTGAAGAAGTAATCGATTATATTATCATTTGAATTGATTAAAGTGTTCTTCCTAACATTTAGAAAACTTTCAAGAACAATGTAATTGATTAGATTATTGATTTAATTGATTAAAGTATTCTTGATCGCTTCTGGGAATACCTTTAAGAATGAAGTAATCGATTATGATAACTTGGTAATCGATTAAAGAAAAGACTCATGAAAAACAAGACATAGTGTCAACTGAATTATATAATCAATTACGGTTAACTGGTAATTGATTAAACAGAAACTAGAATCTCTCTACAAGCTACAAACACTCGTGTAAATCGATTACGATCATCCTTGTAATAGATTGAAACATAGAGTTTTATGCACTGGAGAAGTTTCTAACTTTAGACACAATCTTCCTACCTCTACATGATGATGCATGATGTACATATGAAAAGATGGAGACCAAGATGCAACAATCAATAAAAATGCCACTCAAAGAGTTTTGGGCATGTAGAAGGACAAAACTTCTTCAAGCTCCAAAGCCTAGTTTGCATGTTGCTCCCTCTATATCTAATAATATGTAGCGGAGTTTTCGTACATTGATGACACAAAGGACACAAATCACTATCAACCATGTCCCTATCAAAACAAAACTCCATTAGTCAGGAGTCCTCCATGCAAATCCTTCCAAAGAAAACACTGATCCTGAAGATAAGGGACCATCTTCCAAATCTTTCTCCAAATGACATAGGGGTGAGAGGCATTAGGCTTCACCAACAAGTTATAAGCTATCCTTGTTGAGAACTCACCATCAGAAGAACCACTCCAAAAAAACACGATCCTCCCCTAGCAAATCTTGAGGTGGAAGAGTTCCGAGAATCTCTCCTAACAACCAGAAAGGGATGTAACTCTCAAAAAGACCTTTGCACCACCCACCACCAGCATCAACTATCTGAAACACAAACCAATGCAGCAAACAATCTAGGACTGGTCTTATAGCATGCTCAGATAGAATGAGATCAAAGGGAAGCCAACGATCTGTCTAGAACATTACATGTCTACCATTCCTCAACATCCACTTACAACCTCCTTCCAAGTACTAATAATCCCACGCCTAGTTTTTGACATATTCTAACCTTGTTGCAAGATAGGGATAACATCATCAGTACATCTATATTTTCAATGCAGAATTCTCACCCAAAAAGCATCTGGTTGATGAATAATCCCCCAACCAAGCTTCATGATCAAGGAACCTTCATCCCTGACACAAATCACGAAATCCCATGCCACCTTCATCCTTAGAAAAACAAAAATTATTCCAGGAGATAGAGTGATATTTACGAGTACCCTTCATACCACCCCAAACAAACTGCCTCATCATACTTTCCAACCTAGAGCCTACTTGTTTAGGAAGAACCACAGTCTGTATCATATACATAGGTAGCACCGTAACAACCTTAGCTAATATACATTTGCTCGCAAAGGCCAAAAAATTATTCCTCCAATTACTTGCTCAGTCTTTGTCGGGTTCTTTGAATCAAATAATCATACGTGGCCTCTTTTTTATGATTATGAAGTAATGGAACCCTCAAATACTTACCAAGGTGATGAGAAAATTTTTTCATGGATCACAATTCAGCGTCTTAACAGACCCAAAAATTAAAGGAATATTTTGTAGGAGACAAGGAAACAGATTGAGATGAGAAATGTGAATGAACAACACTACAATCCCTAAGGATTGATAAGTTGATGAGAATTCACTACAAAGAATAGGAATTCTTTGATAAGAATTTAGGGTTCTAGACAAGAACCAAGAGAGAACAATTCTCTCACACTTAACACAAAGCTAAATTCTGATTTCATCCAAATCTAAGCCCCTTCATTGTTGTCATACCCTAATTTTGTCTAGGGATGATTTTTTGCCAACATTTGGATTCTTGCCAGCTGAATTGAGCTACTTAACACTAATTGTCGTGCAATTCGTAGGATTTTGTGACGTTTTAGAAGGAAATGTGCAAAATATTCAAAATAAGGGCAAAATGGTCACCTTTGGGGCATTTTTCAGCCCCTGGGCCCACTAGGAAGCTTAGGGCTGAAGTAACTATCATACCCTAATTTCGTCTGGGGACCTTTGCTTGATGACATGCGACTTTTGTTTGGTCCTTGTAAGGTGCTTGGCACCCATCATTAGGAAATTTGTGAAATTCCGGGACGTGCCGAAAAACAAAAGAAAATATTGATGCACAATCCGTAAGGTTCCGTGACACACCGGAAATCAAATGGAAGCATCGTTGCATAATTAGTGAGGTTCCGTAACATTTCGTAAGTCAAAAAGGGTATGATTATGTAATCCGCAAGGTTCCGTAACATTACGGAAAGAAAACAAGTATCGTTACAAAATTCGTAAGTTTCCGTAACTTTACGAAAAAAGAATCACCAAAAAAAAGCAGAGGGGGGTGTACTTAGTAAAAATGGGGGTGCAAATAGCAACCAGGCCCACTTGGGCCCTCCTGAAGATTCCTCTAGAAGGCTGTTGCTTCTGGAGGAAGCAACTCTGCTCGCCTGGGCGAGCTGGGCGGCAAGCATCTCCCATATTTTGCTATAAATAGGGGAGGAAGTGAAGTGGAAAAGGGTTCAGCCCCTTAGGCACTTCTCTCTCTTTCGAATTTGCTTGGAAAAATTGTTTCCGTGAAGAAAATCTAAGCCGAGGCGCTTCCGAAACGTTTCCGTAACATTTCCGTGAGGAATTTCGCAAAGGTTTCGACCGTTCTTTGACGTTCTTCATTCGTTCTTCATCGTTCTTCGATCTTCAACGGGTAAGTACCTCGAACCAAGCTTTTCGATTCATTCTATGTACCCATGGTGGTCCACATTGTGTTTCGTGTATTTTTATTCTCGTTTCATTTACTTTTTATATCCCCTTTTGACGTGCTTAAGCCATTTTATTTAAGTCATTTCTCGCTTAACCTAAAAATAAAATAAATTTCCACCGATCGTTTGAATTGTATTATCCGTTAACTTCGGTTAAAATGAATTCCGACCATTCGGTCGTGCCGTAACCACGTTGGAAATCAAAAATAGGTAAAGTAATAATATAATAATAAAAAACAACGTCTTTTAGTAAAATAAAGCAAAAAATCAATCGGACGTTTTCTCTTTGGGATTTCTCGTTCTTAATTGAATTGACTAATAACTAAAGTGAAACTAAGGCTAAAATCAACTCGCCTAGTCAAGCTCGTCCATAAAAATAGGTTTTTGAAGTTTGTCATTTCAATTTCTTACTAAGTAAAATGGATCGTTTTCAAGGTCCAACGCCTTAAAATGATCACCTTTTAAGTAAAAAAGAATCACTTGATAAAGAAGAACTACGTAGGTTTGATTTCCTCATCGCAATTGAGGAATACGTAGGAGCAAAGGGAAACACCCTTGTCGACCACAAAAAGAGAAAAATATAAAAAGGGTATAAAGGATATAAGGACATAAAAGGGAACGTAAAAATCAAAGTCATGTTTGCACATTCGATTGAAGGCTGCCGTCCCTTGTGACGGACGTGCGGGGTGCTAATACCTTCCCCGTGCGTAAATACAACTCCCGAACCTTTCACTTAAAAGTTCGTAGATTGCATCTTTTCCGGTTTTTTCGACGTTTTCCTTAAATAAACGTTGGTGGCGACTTCGCGCGTATTCCTTTCGTGGAACACGCATCCCGCGAGTCTCGCGTCGCCCTCCCGCCGAAGGGTAGGTTGCGACAGTAACCAACTCGCCTGGGCGAGCAAGTTACTTCAGGAGGAAGCAAACAGCTCGCCTGGGCAAGCTGTTGTGCAACCTCCACCCCTCATTTCCTATAAATAGGCGTGAGGGGGTTGAGGAGAAAGGTCTAGCATCTGAAATCAAAAGGATTTGAGTGAAATTAGTGAGAAGAAGGAGAAAAAAGAAGGAAAAACAAGGCTGAGGCACTTCGGTAACGTTTCTGTGATCGATTCCATGATTGTTCTTTACCGTTACTCATTCGTTCTTCATTCTTCGATAGCTTATTTTTTATTTTTGAAGCTTTGAATTCATTCTATGCACCCTTAGGGCTCCATCCTTGCTTTGCATGTCTTCATCTTCGTTCTTCTACCATCGGTGATCTTTTTCCTTGTTTAAAGCAAGTTTCAACCGATCGTTTATGCCATTATCTCATTTAATAACTGATAAAATGAATTTCAACCGATCGTTTGTGTTGTAATCTCGTTTAATCACTATTAAAATAAATTTTGACCGATCGTTTATGTCATAAACTCTTTCCATCAGTGTAAAACAAAGTTTCAACCGGTCATTTACTTTGCAAGTCCTCTTTTAATGAGTTGGAAAATAACCAAGTGAAACCAAAGCTAAAATCAACTCATAATCAAGCTTTTATCCATAAAAATTGCTTGAATCTGTTCAAGGTCCAACGCCTTAACGGTCTCTCTTACTTTTAATGGTTAAAACGAACCTTTTAAAAGTCTAAAATCAACTCTACGCGTAATTTTCTTTCTTTAAAGAACTACGTATGTCTGAGTTCCTCATCGCAATTGAGGATACGTAAGAGCAGGAGCCCCGCTCTTGTCGACCCCAAAAGGATAAAAAACATAAAAACGGGAAAATAAATAAAATTTGAAGTCATGATTTTGCACATTTGATTAAAGTTTGCCATCCATTATGATGGATGCATGGGGGTGCTAATACCTTCCCCGCATGTAAACAACTTCTGAACCTTTGTTCTTAAAATTCGTGGACCCGCTTTTGGTTTTTCTAACATTTTCCTCAAATAAATGTTGGTGGCGACTCTGTGCATTTTCCTTCCTTGGATGACGCACCCATGAGTCTCGCGTCGCCCTCTTGCCAAAGGGTAGGTTGCGACAGTTGGCGACTCCACTGGGGACTGTTAGAGAGTTAGGCCATTCGGTCAGTGTGCAATATTTTTATCATGACTTCTTTTTTATTTATGTTTCCCTTTCTCTCTATTATGTTCTTGTATTCATATAACCCCTTTGATGCTTTTGTATTTAGTGTACTTGATTATTTAAGACATGCATTGATAAATATTTGTTTATTTGATGCACACACGACACCTACAGTTTGGCACATACGTTGAGTTAATTAAGGGCCCTATACCCGGGTCCATGGGAACATAGGAAGTGGAGGTGAATCTGTGGTTGTTAGTCAGTGAATACGACTAACTTTTGTGTATAAAACTTGTGTAAATTGTATCAAACTCCTCCAATTTAGGGTTATTTTGTAGTGTTGTAATTACTTTTTGTTAAAGATAGGTAATAAATACGTAGTACTTCCATTTTGTGTAATTAATAATCATTTTATCTCAATTTCAGGATAATTATGCAAGTTTTGAAGTGCTGATTTTCACCCTCTCGCTAAGCCAATCTACTGGCTTAGCGAGCTATCAACTGAGCGCAACAATCCCTGGCTAAGCACGAGGAAGAATCTGGAAGAAGGATGAGTTATGCGTGTTTGCTGAGCGAAGGGTCATCCCACTAAGCGCACCGCTTCAATCCATCCGCTGAGCGAGAAAAGCCGCGCTAAGCCGAAATTCACTAATGCGTGCTAAGCGGTTCAGAATTGCGCTAAGCGTACAAGCACGAAAAAAGCCACCTATTTAAGCCTGAAATCAGATTTTGGAGGGGAGTTTGGCTTTTCTTGAAGCTTATGCATAATTGGAGAGTTCTAGAGAGAGAAAGGTTCAAGTTCCAAAGAGTTTGAGAGAATTTGTGTGTGAAGATCTGCAAAGACCAGAGCTGGAAGAGGAAGCCGTCCTGAGAGCTTGAGATGAGTTTGTGAGTGATTGTGAGGTCCTAGAGGTGGAGGAGACATTCCCACTACTTGTATTTCTGCAATCTTTCATTCTCTTCTCTTTGTTGTAAAGGGAGCTTCCCAGTTATGGAAAGTTAAATCCTCTGTTGGATCTTCCTTGTAGGTACTTGATGTAAATATCTTTTTATCTATTTAATGATGTTTTGTGTGTTCACTGTGCTATTAGATCTTCATTCTACCGTGCTTTTACCTTGATCAGTAGATGCATGTGTTTTTAGGATCATTCAACAGTGGAAACTGGTCTGATTCTTAGAACTTGATAGGACAGGGCTAGTTTGTCATATTTTCACGAGGAATCGGGGTACGGTAACCTAGTTGTTGTATGTTTTTCTTAATGCGGTCCTGGCCGAGTTTAGTCCAACAAGAGGAATCTGGGAACGATGCTTGATCAGGATTAGGCTAGACTATCATGAGGAATCGGGGTTTAGCATTTCAGGAGACACCATAGAACGCATGAGCATTGTTAAGTAGAGAATATCCTTCTAACATCAAGCACCTATTAGGAAGACCAACGTGCCATCTACTTGTTTTTACGCATCATTTCTCATGTGATTTTCCCTTTTAATAGTTAGTTTACACACCTCTTCATAGTAAACACATCTCTTTTCACACCAGACACCTATTCACTAAAATAGCTTTACCAGGTAACACAGGTTCCCGAGAGTTCGATACTCGGTTCTTACCGTTTTATACTACTTGCGCGATCCGGTGCACTTGCCGGAAGCGAACATGTTTTTGGTGCTGTTGCCGGGGAACTTCTTTTTATTTGGAAAGTTAGTTCGTCTTTAGGTGTCTATTCTTTATTCGTTATTCTTTTATTATCTGTGAATATTTGTTTTCAATTCACATTTATCTTCTCTTATTGAATTGGTCAACCGTTGTTCTATTAGTATTTTGTATGTATAGAATCTCCTACAGGTGGCTTAATTATTCCTAAGGAAGACAAATCTCTTACCGTTGTATCATGAAGATTGTTATCTCTATTCCACTAATAAATTGTGATTTTGTTGGAGGAGAGCATCACCAAGATAGTTGCTATTTTTATTCTATAAATAACTTTGATTGGAGGCAGGAATCGGCCATGTACAACTATTATGAGAAAGGAAGAGCTCTTGATCTTGAAAGTGTATTGGCAGACTTCATGACGTACCAAGCTAGCTCTAAAGGTGACTATTATTCCATGCAACAGCAGGGAACCCAGTTTGAAAGGGACTATTTTTCTGCATATTATCAATGGGAGTAAGAATGGCAACCTTATTATCACAATGAAGTAGAAGGATTGTCTAATTTGGATGACCTGCTAATGCAATTCAAAGATACTATAGATTCAATGCAACAAGCTTTTAAAAGAACTGAAACTTAGCTTGGCAAGTTGGTAGATGACATGACTAAAGTTGTGGACAGAAGAGAAAAAGAGTATGCAAAGCTTGAAGCACATCAAGAAAGCATTCTTCAAGTTACCACAATCCATCATCAATTGATCAACGAAGAAGAAAAGGATGAAGTCTCCAGTACTCCAGAATATCCTTGCATGGAAACTGCTGGCTATGTTGTAGGTGAAGATAAAGGTCGATTGGAACTTAGTGTGGAGGATCAGAAAATCTCTTTTGACCTCTTTGAAGCCATGAAACACTCAGATATGGGTGATGCCTGTTTTGAAGAAGAAGAGGTGGAGCAGGAAATAGCATCATCAGCTTCAACCATGATATTACAGTTTCCTTTGGAAAAAGAACCTGGTTATGTGGTAGAATGCTTAGTTTGTGATGATGAGCCTGATGATTCAAAGAACAACTCTATTGGTCATGTGGTTTTTGAAGAATTAAAAAATTTTAGACCAACAGAAAAGCCCAAAGCAGAATTAAAGATCCTTCCAGCGCATTTAAAGTATGTGTTCTTGGAGAATAATGAGACCAAACCTGTTATAATTAGCAACTCTTTGAAGAAGGAAGAAGAGGATCAACTGGTGCAGATTCTAAAACGTCACAAAGCGGCTATTGGTTGGCATATCTCTGATATAAAAGAAATCAGTCCATCATACTATATGCACAAAATCAATTTGGAAACCAATTTCAAGCCCAAGAGACAACCTCAAAGAAGATTGAACCCTATAATGAAAGAAGTAAGAAAAGAAGTGCTCAAGTTACTAGAGGCAGGGCTCATCTACCTAATTTCAGATAGCTCATAGGTTAGTCCGATTCAAGTTGTTCCAAAAAAAGAGGGATGACAGTGGTAAAAAATGATAGAAATGAGCTAATTCCTACAAGAACAGTCACCGGATGGAGAATGTGTATTGATTATAGGAAGCTAAATGAAGCCACAAGAAAAGACCATTACCTGCTTCCCTTCATGGATCAAATGCTTGAGAGACTAGCAGGGCAATCCTTCTACTATTTCTTGGACGAATACTCAGGTTACAATCAGATTGCAGTAGATCCTCAGGATCAAGAAAAAATAGCTTTTACATGTCCTTTCGGTGTTTTTGCTTATCGTCGCATGCCGTTCGATTTATGTAATGCCCCTGCTACTTTCCAGAGATGTATGATGGCAATTTTTGATGACATGGTAGAGAAATGTATTGAATTCTTTATAGATGATTTTTCGATCTTTGGTGCATCTTTTGGAAATTGCTTAGCAAATTTAGAGAAAGTGTTACATCACTGTGAAGAATCTAATTTGGTGCTTAACTGGGAAAAATGTCACTTTATGATTCAAGAAGGTATTGTGCTAGGACACCATATCTCTAAAAGAGGAATTGAGGTGGATAAAGCAAAACTAGATGTTATTGATAAACTTCCACCCCCAGTTAATGTAAAAGGCATACGCAGTAGATGGTTCATTTTATCGGCGATTCATTAAAGACTTCTCCAAAATTGCTAAACCCCTAAGCAATCTGTTGAACAAGGAGGCTGTGTTTGTATTCAATGAAGAATGCTTAGAATCCTTTAACACTCTCAAAGCCAAATTGGTTTCTGCTCATGTGATTACAACACCAAACTGGGGACAAGAGTTTGAATTGATGTGTGATGCAAGTGATTATGCAGTAGATGCTGTGTTGGGGCAGCGGAAGGGCAAAATGTTTCATACCATCTATTACGCTAGAAAAGTTTTGAATGATGCCCAGATTAACTATGCCACCACTGAAAAAGAATTGCTGGCAATTGTGTTTGCACTTGAGAAATTTCGATCTTATCTGGTGGGATCAAAGATAGTGATTTACACTGATCACGCAGCAATAAAATATTTGTTGCGCAAAACTGATTCCAAGCCACGGTTGATCAGATGGATACTGCTACTTCAAGAATTTGATTTAGTCATTAAGGACAACAAAAGTTCTGAAAATTTGGTAGCAGACTACCTATCCAGATTGGTAAATTAAGATGTCACTTCAAAGGAGGCTGAAATAAGAGATAAATTTCCTAATGAATCTTTCTTTATGATTGTAGGGAGACCCTGGTTCACTAATATGGCTAATTTCAAGGCAACAGGTGTCATACCGAAAGATCTCAATTGGCAGCAGAGAAAGAGATTCTTCTATGATGCCCGACACTACGTTTGGGATGATCCACACTTGTTCAAAGTAGGTGCAGATAATCTCTTTTGAAGATGTGTGACAAGTGAGGAGGCCAAGGGCATATTGTGGCATTGTCATAATTCACCATGTGGCAGGCATTATGGCGGAGACAAAACAGCAGCTAAGGTTTTACAGTCAGGATTTTGTTGGCCAACACTTTTTAAAGACGCCCATCACCATGTCTTAAAGTGTGACCAATGTCAAAGAATGGGGGGAATTTCTCGAAGGAATGAGATGCCTCTGCAAAATATTATAGAAGTTGAAGTTTTAGATTGTTTGGGTATCGACATCATGGGTCCATTTCCTTCATCTGCAGGAAATGAATATATTTTGGTAGCTGTTGATTATGTGTCTAAATGGGTGGAAGCTATGGGTGGTTCGCATTTTTGTAATACTCAACTTCAAAAGGTGTTAAGTCAATACCATGGGAATCATAGAGTAGCGTCCCCCTACCATCCTCAAACTAATGGGCAAGTCGAAGTATCCAACAGAGAATTTAAAAAAATACTAGAGAAAACAGTGGCGTCAACCAGAAAAGATTGGTTAGCCAAATTAGAAGATGAACTGTGGGCCTACAGAACTGCATACAAAACTCCAATTGGTTTGTCTCCTTTTCAACTGGTGTATGGCAAATCATGTCATTTACCAGTCAAAATGGAACACAAGGAATATTGGGCTCTGAAATTTCTGAACTTTGATGAGAAGGCGTCCAGGGAGCACAGAAAGATCCAATTGTTGGAGCTAGAAGAAATGTGATTAACAACTTATGAATCTGGGAGGCAACCCAGTTTTTAATTTCTCTTATCTTTGTTTTTCATGCATATATCATGTGGAGCTTGCTTTATAATCTGTACATTGGAGTATATCAGCTTATCCTTGAATGTTAGATATAAGTGTTTCAATTTGTTGAGGAAGGGACTGAAAAATAACTTAGAAAACATTTTCTGAAAAATAGTCTTTTTGCTAAGTGCAAGCCTCACGCTAAGCGCATCTTTGTTCATGCGCTAAGCCATGAGTCTCAAGTGCTTAGCAATCAACCCTTGCATCTGAGGCTGATTTGGTCCACTAAGTTGGCCAAGGCTGAGCTAAGCCAATTTCAGTTCGATTTGAATTTGGCTAAGCGACGACCTAACTGCTAAGTGTAGTGTATTGTTTGGCTAAACGCAACTAGTTGTCGCCAAGCTCATTTCTTTGCAGCCAGAACTAGGGTTCATGGAGCTAAGCGCCAGTCATGGCGACTAAGCTGAATTCCTTGCGGCAATGTAAGCACTAAGTGTTTCCTTATCAGCTAAGCGGTCTCTCCTCTATACTTAAAATGCATCATTCTAGCTAAGCCAGCAGAGAGCCCGGCTTAGCGAGAGTTGCAGGTTTTTTTATTTGCATAACTCGCTAAGCGGTCTTATCCGAGCGCTAAGCCAAGCCTTTTGTTTGTAAAAAAAAATCTGATTTTGAATTTGAAACGTCGGCTAAGCGCGCGGATCCGCTAAGCGAGCCTCTCTGAGAAACAAAATGTCTCTCTGGCTCACTTAGCGTTGCGGTCTGCTAAGCGAGAGTGTCGAAAACTGTTTAAGTGAGTGTAACGGCAGTTACACTCACAATGGCCATATTTCACCAACTTCTTCTCTGCATTCTCTCTCTCCAAAATTTTGCACATTTTGCATCTGTGCTTTCTTTGTGCATTATCAACTTCCAATCACAAAGCATCGACGATACAAGTAAGTTCCTTACTTCCTTTTCTCTTTTACTTTGTTGAACTTTAGGGTAGAAAACCTTTGATTTAGATTTAGATTTTTAGGGTTTTAATGTTTTTTCTAGAAGTAGTTAAAGATTAGGACTTTATATGAGTTTGTACTGTATTAATTAATTTGGGAACATTGCATGTCTGATATGCCTTTTAGAGGCTTGAAAAGTGCAAGAAAATGAACTATGTTTTCTACGTTTTTTGGAAAACGCAATGATCTCGCTAAGCGAGCATGCTGCGCTAAGCGAGTTCATCAGTATTCATTGAATATACGTGTTCTCAGAAGAACTCACTAAGTGCGCCTACCGCGCTAAGCGAGTTCATCTTTTGAGGATGAACACTCATCCTCTTGCTGAGATGCCTGTGACTAAGCGAGGCTGAATCGCTAAGCCCAGGTAACTTAGTCAATTTTTTTTTGTTGATAGTCGCGCGCTAAGCCAAGCTTCCCTGAGCCAAGCACATTTCGTTACAGAATCCATTGAGCTAAGCGAGCCCTACTTACTAAGCTCCCACACTTAGTGTATTTTTTGAACTGTATGATGCCGCTAAGCGCAGCCTCTGAGAAGCTTAGTGCAAATCCTTGCGGCAGACCTTAGGCTTAGCGGGTACTTGCTAGCTAAGCTAATTATGCAGAAACTAAATTTCTGCAACTTCTGCTAAGCGGCTCCATGTGTTGCTAAGTGGTAGTGTGCTTTTTGTGAAGGCCAACTAAGCAGACCATGTCTCGCTAAGCCGCCAGTGCCTTTTTCAGTTTTTGAATTTGATCAACTTGTGTCCTATTTAACTGTTTGGTTCCTTTTTATGCAGATGGCTTCTAGGAAATGCAGAAGTATTGGTTCAAGACCCATAGCATAATATGATACAAGGAGGTTTTCCTCCTTAGATGCTTGGAACCGGTACACAGATAATGTCTTGGGGAGAAACATCTTGCCTGAGAGGAAGGTAGAGCTCTATCACATTGAGCTAGATGATTTTAAGACTAAATTGGAGAGGCGTAATTTCCATAAACACCTCACCAATTTGGTTGATGGGAGCATAGACTTGGCTTTGGTGAAAGAGTTCTATGCAAACTTATACAGCTTTGAGGGACTTCACCAAAGCAATCCAGAGTCAGAGGCCATTTAGTGATGATTGATGCTGACAGTCTCAACACATTCCTGGAGACACCTGTGGTATTAGCAGAGGGTGAGACTTTACCCGCATATTCCAGATACTTCAGGTTGCCCATAGATTATAGAGAGATTGAGGCTACCTTATGCATACCAGACCGAGGGTTCATCTTGAACACTGAGGGCCATCCTGGGAAGATTCTCAGGAAGGATTTGACTACTCTAGCTCAGGTGTGGAGTGTTCTCTCATACTCCAAACTGGCCCCCACATCTCATACCTCTGATATGATAGTGGGTAGAGCTAGGCTGATCTTTCGCCTAGTCTCTCGCATGGACATGAACATAGGAGCTCTTATTTCTGGCCAAATGACCTTTATTGCCCAGTCTAACACTTCTTGACTTGGGTTTCCTTCTCTGATCATTGCATTATGTAGAGCCAGAGGGGTTGTCTCTGACAACCTTACCTTTGAGTGCCTGAGCCCGATCATTAACTTGGCCTACATCAGGAAGAACTATTGGAATCCCGAGGATCTAACCGTTTCGATCCAAGGGGCAAGAAGGGCAAGGGCAAGGCCAGCTGAGCTTCCTTCCACTTTTGCAGCTCCTACTCTAGCATCCACTTCAGCAGGCCCTTCTGTCCCAACTCAGATAGATTCTTAGCACTTTGAAACCATGCTTCAGAGCATCCATCAGGCACAGATCATTTTATTACAGAGTTTACATGTGGTGGCGCCTTCAGGATCTATTCCTTCAGTTGAGCAGTTCAGGGAGATGGTAGCTTGGCCTGGGATCCAACCTTCTCTTCACAGGGAAGATAAAGCTCCCACAGCCCAGGTACCTCAGCATGTGGAGGATGAGTCATCTGAGGCCACCATCCCAGAGCCATTTGTTATAGGAGAGGAGGCAGGTGAGACACAGGTGAGATAGGTAGCTGCTGCCACTCCCGAGAGATCCCTTGAGGCCACTTTAGAGCCTCCTGCACCAATGGTGGACCTACCCTCACCTCAGCATACAACATACCCTTCTACTCCTATCTTAGAGATACTAGAGGACCCGACCACACCAGTCCTGGCTATGGACACTTCTAATCCAGCTACTCCTGTACTTCATCTGACAAATGAGGAGGATGTTCAGACACAGGACACCCAGGACCAGTCATAGGAATTCTAAATTCCTGATGATACTTTTTGCTTTTTGGATTATTATTATTATGATTATGGTTTCAATACAATATTTCTTTTATGTTTATATACACTGCTAGTTTTATTTTTGGGTAATTGGTTTGCTCATTCTGAAGCATATGGAACAATTCGACTTGATTTTGATGATATGGCAGTAAAACACTTTTATCTTTTTGTGAAAATTGGTGTATGATGTGGTTTTGAATTGAATGCATGATTGTGATGAAGTTTATGTTTCTTTTCATGAGTTTGAGCAAGTGTGTATGTTAGACAAAGAAAGAACAAGAATGAGAACTTGCATTTAGAATTGTTAGTCAGTAGACAGATTGATTGAGAAAGAAAAGCTTGAACCAAAACCAGTGAGAGTGTGAACTTAAATTGTGAGTGAACGACTAGCTGTGAGTAATAATCTTTGCATCAATCTCTGAATTTTAGAATAAAATGTATAAATGAGGACATGATGAAGGTCATGATTATGCCACAAGCCTTTTGACTAAAAAACTTACCTTGAATTACTATTGTATCAATTGCACCCTTTGTGAGCTGAATGATTTTGTCAATAATTGAACCCTGAACCTAAATGATTATCTCTAGATACCTTGTTTAGATTCTAGGAGAGCATATGGTTCAAGGCAAATTTATCCCAAATTTGGGGGAGTGGAACTGATTGGGATGCAAAGAAAGAGATAAATCATTAGCACACACAACAAATAAGTTGTGTGTTAAAAAAAAGAAAAAAGAAAGCAATCAAAGAAAATGTGTGCTGATGTAATAAGGTCAAAAGCAAATGAAAGTGAAAAGCTAGTGAGCAAGCTAATTGTATTAAAAATATCACTTGGATAAGTCTAGGATTTGTGCTCTCTTAGAATCTAAGCCTTTTAATCCTAGAAAAACCAATGAATTTTTGTAGCCAAGCCTCACTACAAGCCTAGGAAAGTCCTTCTGATTTTGTTTATACATTTTTTACTTTATGGCATGAGATGAAGTGCAAAGATTGGACCTCTTGCTAGTTGTTAATGAATAACTTAAACACTTCTGCGTGAGTGAAACAATGGCCGTGAGACTATGGTTTAAGCTACTTTCTTTGATATTTGTCTTATGCCTAGCTTCATCTAATTGTTCAGGTTACATTTTATTCTTCTCTTTGAATAACTGCATGTCTTGTGAAAGACAAGTGATGAAGGCATTTTGCTTCATTCACTTATCATGCAATCAGTAACTTTTGTTGCATACACCTTTGTACATAGTCACTGCATGTTATTTTCACTTGGAGACCAGTGAGTTGTTCTTTATTTGCTTGAGGACAACCAAAACTGTAAATTTAGGGGAGTTGTTAGTCGGTGAATATGACTAACTTTTATGCATAAAACTTGTGTAAATTGTATCAAACTCCTCCAATTTATGGTTATTTTGTGGTGTTGTAATTACTTTTTGTTAAAGATAGGTAATAAATACGTAGTGCTTCCATTTTGTGTAATTAATAATCATTTTCTCTCAATTTCAGGATAATTAGGCAAGTTTTGAAGTGCTGATTTTCACCCTCTCGCTAAGCCAATCTGTTGGCTTAGCGAGCTATCCGTTGAGCGCAACAATCCTCGGCTAAGTGCGAGGAAGAATCTGGAAGAAGGATGAGCTATGCATGTTCACTGAGCGAAGGGTCATCTCGCTAAGCGCACTTCTTCAGTCCATCCGTTGAGCGAGAAAAGCCGCGCTAAGCCAAAATTCACTAATGCATGCTAAGCAGTTCAGAATTACGCTAAGTGCACGAGCATGAACAAAGCCTTCTATTTAAGCCTGAAATCTGATTTGGGGGGGGGGAGTTTGGCCTTTTATTGAAGCTTCTGCATAATTGGAGAGTTCTAGAGAGAGAAAGGTCCAAGTTCCAGAGAGTTTGAGAGAATTTGTGTGTGAATATCTGTAGAGACCAGAGCTTGAAGAGTAAGCCGTCTTGAGAGCTTGAGATGAGTTTGTGAGTGATTGTGAGGTCCTAGGTGGAGGAGACATCCCCACTACTTGTATTTTTGCAATCTTTCATTCTCTTCTCTTTGTTGTAAAGGGAGTTTCCCAGTTATGGAAAGCTAAATCCTTTGTTGGATCTTCCTTGTAGGTACTTGATGTAAATATCTTTTTATCTATTTAATGATGTTTTGTGTGTTCACTATGCTATCAGATCTTCATTCTACCATGCTTTTACCTTGATCACGTAGATGCATGTGTTTTTAGGATCATTCAATAGTGGATACTGGTCTGATTCTTAGAACTTGATAGGACATGGCTAGTTTGTTGTATTTTCACGAGGAATCGGGGTACGGTAACCTAGTTGTTGTATGTTTTTCTTAATGCGGTCCTGGCCGAGTTTAGTCCAACATGAGGAATCTGCGGACGATGCTTGATCAGGATTAGGCTAGACTATCATTAGGAATCGGGGTTTAGCATTTCAGGAGACACCATAGAACGCATGAGCATTGTTAAGTAGAGAATATTCTTCTAACATCAGGCACCTATTAGGATGACCAGCGTGTCGTCTTGTTGTTTTTACGCATCATTTCTCACGTGATTTTCCCTTTTAATAGTTAGTTTACACACCTGTTCATAGTAAACACATCTATTTTCACACCAGACACCTATTCACTAAAATAGCTTTACTAGGTAACACAAGTTCCCCGAGAGTTCAATACTCGGTTCTTACCGTTTTATACTACTTGTGCGATCCGATGCACTTGCCAGAAGCGAACAGTGGTCATGCTAAGTCTCTGACTTGCTTGATGGCAGTGAAACCTCATATAGAGTTTTTCTCTTTGATGATACGTTGTCGCTGGTAGTCCCTATCGCCATAATGTTTGATATCAAAGGGGATAATATCTCTAGAAACCTTTGAAAGCTAGAGGCAACCACCTTGGGAATTATCACTAAATAGAGAGCTTTTAGTTCCCCCCATTAGGTCCCTAAAATAGGGGTATGGAGAAAACACGCTACGTGTTGTTTCCTTGATATTGCCATGCATATCTTTGTAATGCCATGTTTGTGTGCATCTCTCCTGTGTTGTTATGTCATTTCAGCATTATTTGATGGTGTTACCATGCTTATCTGTCTAGTATGTTTATGTTTTGTGCTATCAACCATGTGCTCTCACGCATGTATATCTGTATTGTGTCATCACTCATGCATTGCATTTGTCTTGTCATTTTGTCATGGGAAGTCGGAAGGTCTGTGTCGCAACCTACCCTTCGATGGGAGGGCGACGTGGGGCTCACGGGTGCGTCTTCCGAGGGAGGAAGGCGCATGGAGTCGCCACCAACGTTTATTTGTGGAAAAACATCAGAAAAACCAAAATGTGTGGTCTACGAATTTTAATCGTGAAAGGTTCGGGAGTTGTTTTTACACACGGGGAAGATATTAGCACCCCACGCATCTGTCACAAGGGATGACAGCCTTCAATCAAGTGTGCAAATATGACTTCAAAACTACGTATTTCCCCATTTTTTTGTTTTTATGTATTTTTCCCTTTTTATGTTTTTTTGCTTTTTATGGGCCTTTTTGTATTTTTTATCTTTTTGTGGTCGACAAGGGTGTTTCCCTCGCTTCTACGTATTCCTCAATTGCGATGAGAAAATTAGAACTACATAGTTCTTTATGAACTAAACGTTGGTTAAGTTGTTTTTATCTTTTATCGCAAGATATATTTTAACCGAACAAAAGTCGTTGAAGGCGTTGGACCATTAAACGATCTTTTGATTTTTGGAAAGGAGAGAAACGTTAAGGTGGTGGACCATTAACGATCTCTTGGTTTTGAAAGGAGAGAAACGTTAAGGCATTGGACCATTAACGAACTCTTGGTTTTGAAAGGAGAGAAACGTTAAGGCATTGGACCATTAACGATCTCTTGGTTTTTGAAAGGAGAGAAACGTTAAGGCATTGGACCATTAACGATCTCTTGGGGTGGTCGACAAAAGCGGGGCTTTTGCTCCTATGTATCCTCAATTGCAATGAGAAAATCAGACCTTTGTAGTTCTTGCAAAAGCGATAAAGTTATGTGTTGATTTTATGCTTTGAATGGTCCATTTTAACCAATAAAAGCAAAGATGACCGTTTTAAGGCGTTGGACCTTAAAACGGTTTTGAGTGACTTTTGCGGACAAAGCTTGGTTTGTGAGTTGATTTTAGCCTTAGTTTCACTTTGATTATTAGTCAATTCATTCAAGGAAACTTTCAAAGAAAAACAATCAATTGATTTTTTTGATTATTTTATTATTATTTTTGCCTTTTTTGATTTAACAGAAGTTACAGCGTGAACGATCGGTTGGATTTTTATTTTAACAGTGATTAAACAAGATTATAACACAAATGATCAGTTGAAATTCAGTTTATCAATTATTAGGCGAGATAACGACTTAAATAAATGGTAAAAAGCTCGTTAAAAGCAGAAGAAAAGAAAATCGAAAGTGAACGAGATGAAGATGAAAGCAAACAAAACAAGAAATGAATTGCAAGTCTCGAATTCAAACACTTACAGGTTGAAGATCGAAGAACAAATGAAGAACGGTGGAAAATCTTCGTGGATTTGCTCACAAAAACATCTCGGAAGCGTTACGGAAGCACCTCAGCTTGGATTTTCTTCACGGAAACATGTTTTTTCACCCAAAACAACTGAAATGCATAGCATAGGGGTCATGGATCCTTGAAACTCAGCATCCTCCCCCTATTTATAGGAGAAATAGGGAGGTGCTTGCTGCCCAGAGGCTTCTTGAGGAAGATTTCTGAGCACACCCCAATTACTAAGTTCACCCCCCTTTTCGTACTTTACGAAAAAGTTACGGAAGCCTTACGGGCGCATTTTAGACTTGATTTCCCTCTTTTTTCTCTTCCCTTTCACCAATACTAAGTGAAATATGCTAACCCAAGGTTTTTGGAAATTTTACGGAAGCATTACGAAAGTCCCTGATGCCTCGGATGCCATTTTTTAACAAAATAGAGGTGGTTGCCGCCAGAGGCTTCCCGAGGAAGATTCCTGAACGCACCCCGTAACTGATAAATTCACCCCCAACTTCTAGAATATTCTGGATGAAGTTTCTTGAGTGCACCCCCCATGTTTGATAAGTTCACCCCCCGCTTTTGTGCCTTTGGATTTTTTCTTTCCGAAACGTCCCGAAACTTTACGGATTCCATGGCAATGAGTATTAAACATTTTTGAAGTGGTCAAACGGAGGTCGCATGCCGACAAATAATGGTCCCCGGACGAAATTAGGGTATGACAGTTGCCCCTCTTTACTTATCTTTTATTGGAGATAAAAGGGAAGTAAAGATAAGACACTAATTTCGTTCGAGCTGAATCTTTACCCGACTGGCCACTAGCGCCAATCCAAGCAGTAAAACCCGTGAAGGCATGAAGACATTGAAGTTCCTTCTTTTCTTTTTTAATTCATTTTCATTTTCATTTTCACTCTTTTTTTTTTATTATTTTAAAAACGTACAAACAAAGGACATCGAGTCCTACAAAGCACAGGGGAAAAAGATATTGAAGTTTTTGAGGTGAAGACATTGTCGTCTTCGAAATGCAAATGAAGACATTGTCACCTTTTGAAGGCATGCAATGACTGAAGATATTGTCGTCTTTGAAATGTAAATGAGGACATTGTCGCCTTTGAAGACATGCAATGACTGAAGACATTTTCGTCTTCGAAATGTAAATGAGGGTCATTGTCGCTTTTTGAAGGCATGCAATGACTAAAGACATTTTTGCCTTCGAAATGTGTGAGGACATTGTCGCCTTTGAAGGCATGCAATGATTGAAGACATTTTTGTCTTTGAAATATGTGTGGATTACTGTATAGGGCGTCTCCGCATGCTACCTGACTTCTCAAGGGTCGGGGTAGCATAAATGTGTGTACGGATAACCCTTGGGTGTCTCTGCTTGTCACACGATTCTCACAGGTCGGGGTAACAAATTTGTGTGTGTGTGTGTGTGTGAATAACCCTTGGGTATCTCCACATGCTACTTGACTTCTCACAGGTTGGGGTAGCAGAACTGTGTGTGTACGGATAACCGCTGGGTATATCCGCCTGCTACCTGACACATGGGTTAGGATTAATAGATGTTGTGTTTGTACGGATAACCACTCGGGGTATTTCCATCTGACGCATGGGGCAGGATCAACAGATGTTGTCTTTGTACAGATAATCACTTGGGTATATCTGCCTGCCACCTGACGCATGGGTGAGGATCAACAAATGTTGTCTTTGTATGGATAAACACTTGGGTATATCCGCCTGCCACCTGACGCATGGGTCAAGATCAGCAGATGTTGTCTTTGTACGGATAATCACTTGGGTATATCCGCCTGCCACCTGACGCATGGGTCAGGATCAACAGATGTTGTCTTTGTACGGATAATCACTTGGGTATATCCGCCTGCAACCTGACGCATGGGTCAGGATTAGCAGATGTTGTGAAACCAAAAGAGTCTCGGCTGGAAGATGCTGACATCATCGGAAAGGGCCCAGACGACCATATTGGTCTCCACTTGTCAATCAGACTTGGGGTCTCCAAATGACGAGGTGCAGAAAACCGTAAGGCATCTCTACATGCTACCGGACTCACGGGTCACGATAGCAGAATTGGGTGGTCGAAAAAAGCGAGGCCTTTGCTCCTACATATCCTCAATTTGAGATGAGGAACTCAGACCTATGTAGTTCTTGCAAAGCGGTGTGTGATACTAAACTAGTCTCTACTGGAAGATGCTGACATCTCCGGAAAGGGTGCAGATGACCACATTGGCCTCTACTTCTCAATTGGACTTGGGCTCTCCAAATGACGAGATGCGGATAACCGTAAGGTATCTCCGCATGCTACCGGACCCTCGAGTCACGATAGCAAAAGGTGGGGTGGTCAACAAAAGCGGGGCTTCTGCTTCTACGTATCCTCAATTTGTGATGAGGAACTCAGACCTACGTAGTTCTTGCTTTTGTGAGACTAAAATAGTCTCGGTGTTCTTTCACTAAAATGCGAACATGCTTTAGTAAAGAAACAAAACCTCCAACTGATCAGAGCAACATATACTTTTTGGTGAAAAACAATGTGTCTGTTGGGGAAGAAGAGTATGCTGATAAAATCTTCTCATAACCACAAATGAGATTTTGGATAACAACGTTTCATTTCTAAACGACCATTTAGAGGAAACACTCTGAAATAGAAGATAATCACTCAGAGTGTATTAACCTCACACAGGCAAGTGTTTTATCCTAATTTTGAACCATAGATATGTCATGACTTGATTTTGCAAATCATTTCCTATCAAATCAAAGATTGCATGCATGATCATGGATCAAAAGAACCTTTTTTGGGAATAGTGTTTTTGGTGGGAAATTGGCTCTGAGTGTTTTGGCCTTTTCCTTTTCTGTTATTGTTTAGTGTGGGGCGAAAAAGTCACCGACGCACAGGATTTTGGTTGGCAATCAAAGGGAGAGGACCACTTCAAGTCGTGGTTTCCTTTCTTTTCTTATTTGCTTGTGACAATTCTGTATTGTTCAAATATTGTCTGATCTGAAGACCTTTTTGTATATTTCTTTTGTTTTCTTCCGACCTTCGGTCGGGAATTTTTCTTTTTCTTTTGTTTTCTTCCGATCTTTGACCTGGAATTTCTCTTTTTCTTTTGTTTTCTTTTGATCTTTGATCAGGAAATTTTTTTGTTTTGGAAGCGTGTTCGCAGCTCAATAGTGAATGACTTTTTTTTCTTGGGAGACCCCATTGTTCCTTCTTCCGAGGACAGGGATGGAAATTCTCATCCTAGGTCAAGGTTTATGGTGGTTTGAGGTCTTGGCTCAAAAGGCTTGTAGAACGGCCGGACATGATGTATATCATGGTGTTAAAAACATGCAGCAACTTCCTTAATTGCCCCAGGTCTTAAGCGTAGTATCGCTGGACAACTTCAGAGTTCACGGGTGAAGGTAGTTCCTCGTCATCCATGTTGGCGAGCACAAGGGCCCCTCCGGAGAAAGCCTTTTTTACGATGAAAGTCCCTTCGTAGTTTGGGTCCCACTTTCCCCTATTGTCTTTCATGGCTTGGGAGACTTTCTTCAGTACCAGGTCCCCTTCGCTGAACCTGCGCAAGCGTACATTCTTGTCAAAAGTGTTCTTTACTCATTTCTGGTACAAATGCCCGTGGCTCATAGTGGCCAGACGCTTGCCTTCTATGAGATTAAGCTGATCTAAACGTGCTTGGGCCCACTCTGACTCCTTTAATCTAGACTCCGCGAAGATTCTTAATGACGGGACTTCCACCTCAAACGGTAGCACAACCTCCATTCCGTATACCAATGAGAATGGTGTTGCCCTGATTGATGTGCGCACTGAGGTTCGGTAATCATGTAGCGCGAACAAGAGCATCTCGTGCTAGTCCTTGTATGACACAGTCATCTTCTGGATAATCTTCTTGATATTCTTATTGGCTGCCTCCACTGCTCCATTCATCTTGGGTCTGTAGGGTGTGGAATTGTGGTGTTGGATCTTAAACTCCTTGCACATTTCCCCCATCATCTTGTTATACAAGTTGGTGCCGTTGTCCGTGATAATCTTCCTCGGCAAACCATACTGGCAGATAATCTCCCTCTTGATGAACCTGACCACCACACTCCTCGTGACGCTAGTGTACGAGGCAGCTTTGACCCACTTGGTGAAGTAATCGATCGCCACTAGAATGAAACGATGTTTGTTCGCAGCTTTGGGCTCTATGGCCCCGATCATGTCTATTCCCCACATGGAAAATGGCCACGATGCAGCCAAAACATTCAGAGGCAGGGGCAGAGCGTTGACATTGTTCGCAAACGTCTGGCGTTTGTGACACTTCCTCACATGGAGACAACAATCGCTCTCCATGGTGAGCCAATAGTAGCCCAGCCTTAAGATCTTCCTAGCCATGGCGTGCCCGTTAGCATGCGTACCAAAAGAGCCCTCAAGGACCTCCCCCAGCATGCTCTCAGCTTCTTTAGCGTTCACGAATTGGAGCAAAACCATGTCATGATTTCTCTTGTATAGTATGCTTCCGCTCAAGAAGAAATCGACCGCCAATCTCCTTAACGTCCTCTTGTCGTTGTCGGAAGCCTCCGGTGGGTACTCTTTGTTTTCAACGTATCGCCTGATGTCGAAATACCAAGGCTTACCGTCCCGTTCTTCTTCCACCAAACAACAATGTGCGGGTCTGCCGCGACACCTGAACTAAATGTATGGTAGGTCTCCGTGCGGTGTTAGCTTGAACATGGATGCTAAAGTGGCAAGCGCATCAGCCATTTGATTTTCCTCTCGGGGAACGTGATGGAAGGAGATCTCATCAAAGAACTCAGCCAATTCCTTGATATAGGCCTGGTAGGGTATCAGTTTGTGATCCCTAGTCTCCCATTCTCCTCTAAGCTGGTGAATTACCAGCGCCAAGTCTCCGTACACCTTAGTAGCTTGACATTGAAGTCAATTGCTACCTGGACGCCCAGAGCACATGCTTCGTATTCAGCCATGTTATTGGTGCAGTTGAACCCCAGCCTAGCCGTGAACGGTATACATTGATTGTCCGGAGAGACCAATGCTGCCCCAACGCCATGGCCTAGAACGTTTGACGCCCCATCGAACCACATGATCCACTTGTCCTTGTCCTTTTCTAGCTTCTCTTCAAATGAGGCCATGATGTCCTCATCTGAGAACCTGGGATGCATGGGTTGATAATCATTGAGAGGCTACTGAGCCAAATATTCCGCCAAGGTGCTCCCCTTTATCACCTTTTGGGTGACATAGACTATATCGAACTCGGATAGCAAAACCTGCCACCGAGCGATCCGCCCCATGAGAGCAGGCTTCTCAAATATGTACTTGACCGGGTCCATCTTGGATATCAGCTAGGTGGTATGGCTCAACATGTACTGTCTTAAACGGTGGGACACCCAAACCAAAGCACAACATGTCCTCTCCAGCAGGGAGTAGTTCATCTCACAGGCCGTGAACTTCTTACTTAAGTAGTAGACGACTCGCTCTCTTTTCCCGGACTCGTCATGTTGCCCCAGCATGCACCCCATTGACTCGTCCAAAATTGTCATGTATAAGATGAGAGGTCTCCCGGGCACCGGCGGCATAAGCACGGGAGGGTTCAAGAGGCATTATTTGATTTTAACAAACGTCTCTTGACAATCCTTGTTTCAGTGGATGGACTGGTTCTTGCGTAAGAGCTTGAACAGCGGCTCACAGATAGCTGTGATATGAATCTGGCAATGTAGTTCAAACGCCCCAGGAAACCTCAGACCTGCTTCTAGGTATGCGGTTCTGGCATCTCAAGGATGGCTTTTACCTTTTCGGGGTCCACCTCTATTCCTTTCTAACTTACGATGAAACCCAGTAATTTTCCTGACTTGACCCCGAAGGTGCACTTAGCAGGGTTCAACCTCAATCGATACTTCCTAAGCCTTTCGAACAACTTCCGCAAATTGACAAGGTGTTCCTCCTCAGTTTTAGACTTGGCGATCATGTCGTCTACATAGACTTCGATTTCTCGGTGCATCATGTCGTGGAACAAAGCCACCATAGCCCATTGATAGGTTGTCCCGGCGTTCTTGAGCCCAAAGGACATCACTTTATAGCAAAACATCACCCATAGGGTGACGAAGGTGGCCTTTTTCGTATCCTCTGGTGCCATCTTTATCTGATTGTAGCCGGAGAAACCGTCCATGAAGGAAAACAAAGCGAAATTGGTCGTATTATCCACGAGGACATCGATGTGCGGCAGAGGGAAATTGTCTTTGGGACTGGCTCGATTTAGGTCCCGATAATCTACACACATTCGTACCTTCCCATCTTTCTTAGGGACTGGCACAATGTTGGCAACCCATTTCGGGTATCGAGCGACAGCCAAGAAGCCAGCATCAAATTGTTTCTTTACTTCTTCTTTTATTTTCAGGGACGTCTTGGGCTTCATCCTCCTCAGTTTTTGCTTTACTGGGGAACACTCAGGATTCAAAGGTAATCTGTGTTGTACGATGTCAGAACTCAAACCGGGCATATCTTGGTACGACTAGGAAAAGATGCCTTGGTAGTCTTTCAGCAGGGCCATTAATTCTTTACGGATGGGTGCGGTGATACCCGTGCCTACTTTTACTTCCTTTTTTCCACTGCCAGTTCCTAAGTCTACGAGTTCTGTCTCTTCTTGATGCGGCCTCATCTCTCGGTCCTCTTGAGCGATTATCCTCTCCAGCTCTGGGGGAAGCCCTACATCCTTGTCCTCTTCATCCTCCGTCCGACTTGCTTCTTGCTCGAAATTGACGGCCGGGTCCCCGGTATTAGTACCTTCACGAGACTCGTCGTCGGATCTGTATCATTTTAAGCGTAACAAGGAAATAAACATGCAAATGAATGAGAATGGGTAGAGGCGCAGGAACAGATGAAGAAAGATCTTTATATTATAACTTCAAGAACAAAAGATATAATGCCTTAACAAAAGGAAACCCCAAAGTCTAGGCACAACCGTAGAGTTTTATAGCTAAAAAAGGTTACATTATGCTTATTGCATAAACGTCCGGGTGTTCCTCCACCCGCCAATTTCCTAGTTGGAAACCGGGAAGGCATGGCTGTACCAAATCCGATCTCCTCAGGGAGTCATCATCGCATATTGCGGTGACTTGTCCTTGGCATCTTAAACCCGCACTTACGAAGCTTCTACTGATGTGGCACGGCGGAGCCTCTTTGGCTCGTTGTCCCGACCGTGGGCCTTGGCCTTTGTTCTTCCTTTCCGAGA
Source organism: Glycine soja (assembly GCF_004193775.1). Lineage (NCBI taxonomy): Eukaryota > Viridiplantae > Streptophyta > Magnoliopsida > Fabales > Fabaceae > Glycine > Glycine soja. Next base: position 73,355 of record NW_021144572.1, on the reverse strand, counting down.
TGTTTTTCCTTATGTCAGCCTGCGTAGGTTTATAGCCTAACCCAAACTTACCGCGGTTTCCTCTGGTACTTACCAGGCTGGTCCTGCCGCCGTTGTTCTTGCCCAAACCCATTCCGGGCTCGTAGCCGTGCCCCAACATCACCCGGGCCACCATCATTGCCACATCGGACAAGCAGGGCTGCCTAGGGAGGGAATCTACAGAGGTGATGCTTACTACCTCAAAAGATTGGAAAGCCGTTTCCAATGACTCCTCCGCGGCTTCCACGTATGGCATAGAGGAAGGACAACTTACCAGGACATCTTCTTCACCTGATACTATGACCAAATGTCCTTCTACTACAAATTTCAGCTTTTGATGGAGTGTGGAGGGGACGACTCCCACTGAGTGGATCCAGGGATGTCCCAAAAGACAACTGTAGGCCGGATTGATATCCATCACTTGGAATGTAACTTGGCAGGTATGAGGCCTTATCTGTACTAGGAAGTCAATCTCTCCCCTTACCTCTCGGCGGCTGCCGTCGAAGGCACGGACCACCATGGAACTCGGCCTTAGATGCAAAGCGTTAAATGGCAATTTCTCCAACGTGCTCTTAGGCATCACGTTCAGGCTTGAGCCGTTGTCGATGAGTACTTTGGCCATAACATGTTCCATTCATTTGACTGACACATTAAAGCCCTGTTATGTCCTCTCCCCTCGGCGGGGATTTCCTCTTCAGCGAAAGTGAGGTAGTTGTTGGCTGTGATGTTATTGACGATCCCCCAAAGCCTTCTATAGAGATGTCTTGGGCTACGTGAGCTTCATTCAAGACTTTTACCAACAAAGCTCGATGAGGCTTAGAGCTCATGAGCAGCTCCAGAAGGGAGACTCTAGTTGGGGTCTTGTTGAGTTGTTCAATGACTTTGAACTCGCTTTGTTGGATAATGCGGAGGAACTCGTCGGCCTCCTCGAGTGATACCTCTTTCTTGACACAACCCTCTCTTCCCTTGGAAAGATCCTTCGTCGAAACATCCTCGTCTAGTGCGGGGATCACCTTGACATTTTGTCCTTCGGTCACCTTTGTTTTCCCTTTAGTGTTTGCGGGCTGCATCGGTAGGCCAAGGGGTGCGAACCCGCGACCGCTGTGGCTTATGCCGCTCAGCCCGGTGATATTGGTCACTTTGGCCGATAGTGAACCGATATCGGTAGCTTCTTCCTTCCTACTGCCCGGAGGGGCATACCTCCACGGAACTTCACGGCTGTTCTCGTAAGGAAACAGAATAGGTCTACCGCCCGACACTGCCGATGGGTGTTGAGGTCTTTGGGGAGTCGTGTCCTTGATGAAGTGTATTACCAAGGGTTTAGGCTTTTTAGGACCTTCCTTATCTGCCGACTGCATGTATACATGTTGTTCCTCCCCCCCATTGCCGATCTCAAGCCGGCCTTAGTCTATCATTTGTTGTAATAGATCTTTTACCACTGAACATGTTTCCATGTTATGTAGTACACCCAGATGCATTAAGCAAGAATCTTCTCTGTGCCCGTCGTGGGGAATCATGCCCGCCTTTTGCAAGGCTTTGTAGATAAACCTTCTGGAAGTCGTTACGTCCTTCAAAAGTTTGGGCCCATGTGACCTACTCACCTCGATGGCATTAACCGCCCCCCCTCCATGATTGGCAAGTGGGTTTGTTTTTATGTTGGGCTCGTCCTCTTGAAAAGTCAACCACCCGGCTTCCATCAAGCTTTGGACCTTGCTTTTCAAGGCCAAGCACTGTTCGATCGAGTGGCTTGGGGTTCCCCCATGGTATGTGCAGGTCGCGCTAGGGTTATACCATTTTGGGAACGAAGACTGGAAGATCTTTCCCGGAACCACCACGGCCAATTGGTCGGTGATGAGAGATGGCAAGAGTTCCCCATACGTCATTGGGATCGGGGCAAAAATCTGTGCCTGCCTTGGCGAAAAGTTCCTCCTTGTGTTTGTGCCAAAGTGAGCATTGTTGGCTGGGTGAGGCCGAGTCGAAGTCGGAGCCTGAAGAGCCCCCCCCTGTGGGGGTGTGGGTGCCATTGGTTGGGCGAGCGCTGTATCGGAAGAGGCCCTGGTGCGAGCCGAAAAACTCGGGTGATGTTGTGCATATTGTTGGGTATCGTGGGGGGTTTGCGGTGGCTTGGGCCACACAGGTGTTGAAGTGACGGTATGGGCATCTCCCTCTTTCTTCTTTGCCCCAACTATTCCAGACCTCCTACTGCTGACACCTACCGGGGAGACGTAATCAAATGTTCCCCTCTTCAAACCTACCTCGATGCTTTCTCCGGCGAAGACCAAGTCTGCGAAGCTGGAGGGCATGTAGCCCACTAATTTCTCATAGTAAAATACAGGCAAGGTATCCACCATCATAGTAACCATTTTCCTCTCGACCATGGGAGGGGCTACTTGCGCTGCCAGGTCCCTCCAACGCTGAGCATATTCTTTAAAGGACTCGTTTTCCTGTTTAATCATGTTTTGCGGTTGAGTCTGGTCGGGAGCCATGTCAGAGTTGTACTGATACTGCCTAAGGAAGGTGGTAATCAGATCCTTCCAGGTGCGAATGCGGGAAGCTTCTTGATTAGTGTACCAGATGACCGCTGCCCCGGCCAAGCTATCTTGAAAGAAATGCATCAATAACTTCTCGTCCTTGGAATATGCACTCATCTTACGACAATACATTTTTAGGTGATTCTTAGGACAAATCGTCCCTTTGTACCTATTGAAGTCAGGTACCTTGAACTTCAGAGGGATGACGACGTCCGACACCAGGCATAGGTCGATTATGTCTGCAAAAGGATAATCGCCGAACCCTTCAATAGCCCTCAATCTTTCTTCGATGAGATCGAGTTTCCCTTTTCCTTCCGCTGCTGGGGGTGGCCCTCCCACGGACAGAAACATTGGCTGTGTTGGGTGGCTTCGAGGTTCTTCCATGATGTTAGGTTGAGGTAGTGCGTTGGGTGCCGGCCCCTTGGCGGGAAACGGGGAGTAGGAGTCAACGTCTCCATGAGCATGCTCTTGATGATTCTCGTGGACCTCGTCAGGATGTCGAGGAGGCTCCCCTTCGAGGATGAGGGGAGGAACGTGACCCACGTTGTCACATATGGCTGGTGGTGTGTAATTAGGTGGTAAATAGTAGGGGTAAGTTCCTCGGTTGTACCCCGGATGGGGGTTACTGATGTGCCCCGGTGTGCTTCTCTCTCATCCCGCCATGTTTGGAATATGGTGGTGCGTAGCAGTCGGAAGAGTCAGGTCTGCCTCGGCAGCCAAATTAACAGGGCAGCGGTGGCCGCGTTACTCTCCATTAGTTGTTTTATTCCCAGCATGGCATCCATCACGGAAGCCATTTGTTCTTTCAAAGCCGACATGTCGGCTTTCATCTGTTCCTGTACTTCCTCTAGGTCACCCATCGTCCTAGATTTGGATCTGGTGCGATAGGGATGCCTTGTGGCACACTTAGTTATGGCGTCTTTCCTAAAAAGACCAAATGTGAGGAGTACGTAATGAGAAATGAATGCATGCTAGAGATGAAATGTGGGAGTGATTTGATTTGCACTGATTTTCTTTGGAGTAAAATCACGGGATAAACTCATTTTATTCAAAAAGTTATAACTAGTCAAAATCTAAGTGACAATATAAACTCCCTAACGGCTCCTAATTATATGGGCCATCAAGTCTATCATATGCTAACAATAGCTGAGGAGCCCGTGGATCTCCTCGGGGGCAGAGTAGGCGTCTGCCATTGCTTTGGCCTTTGCCAACAATTGGAGAAGTTCTTGACTCCCGTTCAAAGTAAGAGCAAACCGGTCCATCCACATCGTTGCATCTTGATGTAACGAGTCAATCACCCTTCCTCTAGCCTCCTTTTCCGCGTACACTCAAGTGTATTCGTCTGCCACTTTGTGCTCGTGGGCAGTGGCTAAATTTAATTCTTCTTGGTACTTGCTGATGATGGCTAACATGTTTGTTTCGGTCTCGTATAACCGCTGAGACAAACTCCTCTTTGACCTTAGGCAAGCCTTCAATTCGTCCTTTAGAATCAAGCCATCTACTCGCGATTGGTCCCTTTCTTCTCTTCGGAGTTTGAGCTTGCTGTTACTGCCCCCACAGAGCCCCTCGGAATTTGTTTCGGCCATGTTCTTCCTTATGGGCCCTCTTGGTCTCTTGCTACAAGGCCTTGGTGGTGGCTATATTGACGTCTCTCAGTTCGGCGTTCTCTTTTCGGATCCTAACAGGTGTTGACTTGAACTTTTCTTTGACTGTTTGGGCTTTCTCAAGCTCTGCCTTGAGGGCCTGTACCTCTTCGTCTTCTTCCGGAGCTTCACCCTTCATCTCCTTAGTGGTCCTCAAACTTGGGAGCCAATCCAGATCTCTTACGTAGGCTTTCAACCACCTATGGTAACCGCCGATGGGCCCGTTGCTACTTCCCCTAAGTTCCTTGTCCTTCCTTTGTGACATTTCCCATGCCTTGTGCACCCTCTGAAGTACCCCTACGTTGGTGCTATTAAAACCTCGTGTAATAAAGGGTGTGAGGCCTTCCTCTGATGGTGCCCCTCTCATAGGGTAACCAAGTTGTCTTATGGTGAGGACGGGATTGTAATTGATGCAACCCCTCGTCCCCATCAAGGGAACATTTGGAAATTTCCCGCACGAAATAAGAATCCCGGTTCTTCCTTCCTTCCATCAGGAGAACCAATTGACAGACGCTCATTCTTTGCTTGCTAAGAGTCGGTCCCAGTTTGCCTCTTTTTTTTCGGTGCATGAGCGGTGGCCTTCTAGCGGGCAAACGTGTCTCATCTCTTGGCGAAAGAAGTGTGAAACCAACCATACGTAGAGAGCCGGTGTACAGAAAATGATCCTTGCATTGTTCTTCTCACATCTTCGGTCGAATGTGTCATATAGATCGGCTAAGATAGTGACAACCAGGCTTTCCTTGCGGTCTTAAAAGGCGAGAAAAACATCAATTGCTGCCCGGTCCACCAACCCATCCACATTTGGAAAGAGGACCACCCCGAAGATCAAGAGTGCTAGGATGTCCATGAATGGGGCCCATTCGTCTTGACTTGCCAAGACTCTCGCCTTTGATTCCAAACATTTCCTTGGTACTCCAACTACCCCATTATCGACTTGCTTCCCGCGGTCCAATTCTTGTGCCGAGATTTTGACTATTTTAGAAATTCTAGCTAAGGAGGGATAGAATCCTGAGAAAAGATACGGTTTCCTTCCTCCCAGAGGGCATCCCAGGATCTCTTCAAACTCTTCCACCATGGGTGTAAACTAGAAGTCCCCAAAGGTGAAGCACCTCAAAGGCTGGTCATAATATTGGGCGAGGGAGGCAATGGCCTTCGTGGAGACCTCCGCCATGGTTAGGTCCCAGATCTTACCATAAGCTTTGCAAAAGGCTTGTCCCTGGAGCTGACCCATCAACTGTCCCAACTCTTTTAGACTGGCGACTCATAGGCACTTGATCTTGACTTGATAGAACCTCTTTTTTAAGCCAAGGCGCCTGACTCGATCCCATGTTTTACTAAAGTGGAATAAAAACCAGTGCGAATCAAGACTCCGACATCTATCACAGGTGAAATGGATGAATGCATGAAGAAATGCGTATGGCATAGATGCATTTTACGGATACGAGAGCCCGAGAGATTATCTCTTTCTTAAATACAACATTCAGGCAGCATAGCACCTGATGCATGAATTTAAGAAGGTGGCACAGACCTTCCGTCTTCTCGTGACAAAGTGAGGGGATCAAGACGCAACCCGTGCATGATGACATGATGCAGATGCAAAAAAGAAAGGGTAACAAGGAGATGTACATAGCATGGCAATATAATCACACAACGAAGGCATACATGACATTTAGGTTATATGCATGGCAGCGTTTAAAAGGCACGCAGCGTGTTCGCTTCGTGTCCCTTTTTAGGGACCTATACAGGAGGAATTAAAAGGCTTTTAGTGATAATTCCCAAGGTGGTCATATCTCTCTTAATGGTTTCTAGAGGTATCATCCCCTTCGAAAAAACATATTGCGGCAGTAGGGACTACCAGCAACAATATGTTATCAAAGAGAAAAACTCTAGATGAGGGTTCACTGTTATCAAGCAAGTCGTAGACCCAACATGACCACAGATTCACCTCCCCTCCTTATGTTTCCATGGACCCGGGTATAGGGCCCCTTTTCAACTCACCATGTGTACAAAAGGGTGTTGGTGTTTGTGTGCATCAAATGAATAAATATCTATCTCATGCATACATTAAAAAAAGCACACTAAAAGCATAAAAGAGTTATATACAAGGACATAAGAAAAAATAAAGGAAAACGAACAAAGGAGAAGTCATGGTAAGGAATGCACACTGATTGATTGGCCTAACTCTCTAAAAACAATCCCCAGTGGAGTCGCCAACTGTCGCAACCTACCCTTCGGCGGGAGGGCGACGCGAGACTCACAGGTGCTCTTCCAAGAAAGGAAAATGCACGGAGTCACCACCAACGTTTATTTGAGGAAAATGTCGGAAAAACTGGAAAAAAGGTGTGGTCTACAAACTTTAAGTGTGAAAGGTTCGGGAGTTGTTTTTATACACGGGGAAGGTATTAGCACCCCCACGCGTCCGTCACAAGGGACGGAAGCATTTAATCACATGTGCAAATGTGACTTCGATTTGTTTTATTTTCCCTTTTTTACCTTTTTATGTTTTTTATGCCTTTTGTATTTTTTATCTTTTTGTGGTCGACAAGGGTATTTCCCTCGCTACTACATATCCTCAATTGCAATGATGAAATCAGACCTTCGTAGTTCTTTAGGAATTAAACGTTGGTTTAAGTTGTTTTTATCCTTTTTTTGCAAGATATATTTTAACCGAACAAAAGTCGTTTTAAGGCGTTGGACCATTTAAACGATCTTTTGATTCTTTTGAAAGGAGAGAAACGTTAAGGTGTTGGACCATTAACGATCTCTTGGGGAGGTTGACAAAAGCGGTAAAGTTACATATTGATTTTATGTTCTTGAACGGACAATGTTAACTGATAAAAGAAAAGAGGACCGCTTAAGGTGTTTGGACCTTAAAACGGTTTTTACAGACAAAGCTTGATTTGTCAATTGATTTTAGCCTTAGTTTCACTTTGGTTATTAGTCAATTCATTCAAGGAAACTTCCGAAGAAAAAAAAGTCCGATTGATTTTTTTTATTATTTTATTCAAAGATATTTTGATTATTTTATTCTTATTTTGCCTTTTTTTGGTTTAACCGAGATTACAGCGTGAACGATCGGTTGGATTTTATTTTAACAGTGACTAAACGAGATTACAACTCAAATGATCGGCTTGAAATTCATTTTATCATTTATTAGGTGAGAAAACGGTTTGAATAAACAGTTAAAGCACGTTAAAAGGGGGTACGAAAAACAAACGAAATGAAAATAAAAGTACGCAAAACAAGTGAGGACCACTAAGGGTGCATAGAATGAATTGAAAGATTCGATTTTGGGAACTTACCGGTTGCAGACTGAAGAACGACGGAGAACGAACGAAGAACGATGAAGAACAATGAAGAATCTTCACGAAATCGCTCATGGAAACGTCTCGAAAGCGTTATGGAAGCACCTCGGCTTGGATTTTTTCCACGGAAACAATTTTCCTCACAAATTTCGAGAGAATCCTCAAATCCCAGAAGGGTTGAACCATTTACTCTGCCCTCTTTCCCCTATTTATAGGAGAAAAGAGGGAGGTGGTTGCCGCCCAGCTTGCCCAGGTAAGCAGGGTTGCTTCCACTAGAAGGTACCGCCTTCTGTTGGAACCCTCTAGAAGGCCCAAGTGGGCCTGGTTGCTATTTACACCCCCTTTTTCACTAAATACACCCCCTTTTGTGTTTTTTTGCTGATTCCTTTCCGAAACGTTACGGAGCTTTTACGGATTACATAACGACACCCATTTTCTCTCTGGAATATTGCGAAACTTTATAGATTACGCAACAATGCTCCTTTTTCCTTCCGGAATGTTGCGGAAATTTACAAATTACATAACAACTAGTGTTAAGTACCTTGAGGCGGCCAAGCGAAGGTTGCATGCCACCAAACAATGGTCCCCGGACGAAATTAGGGTATGACAGGGTGTCCTAGGGCACACGATAGAACAATGTGTGGCCCTCAAACGTAAGGTCTAGAGTTTAATTGATGTGGGATGGTTGACGTTCCAAGAGGACGACTTAAACGTAAAGACGAATCCTCTTGCCAGCCATGGGGACCAACAGTTAATGTGGTGGAGGAGTGTGGAGCTCATAGGAGAAGCAAATGAAAGATGTGGTAACCTCTAAGAAGTTTATATTGAAGGTGCTGCCTGAGGCGGACATCATTTGCTTTGACAGGGGTGAAGGAGATGCCTGCTTGATACACCCGGGCACACAATGTAGAGGCATTCCCTGTGGCAGAGGACTTGCTGCAAGGGATAATGGATCAAGGCCAGTTTGAGGTTTGTGGCGCAAGGAAGGGGGAGCAAGATGTGTGCATGCAATCAGCTGACAAAAGCCCAAGCAAGCCCAAGCCATTGGTGATCCACTTCACCAGAGACGCTGCCATGCAAAAGTCGCGAGGCTTCTAGCCTATCCTGGGTAAGAATTTTGTACCTTTCCTTTACAAGAGTGACAAGGCAGTCCCATGGAGGTACGCCCCTCAAAAGCCCGACAGAAGGAAGGATGAGTCCATCGGAGATGACCTATCCTCTGCCAAAGTCACAAACATCTCTGGCATGAGTGGTATGACCCATAGCGGGCGAATCTTCATGACGCCCAACCCGTTGGCGCAGTCCAAGGACACAAAGAGGAAAGGCAAAGCTGGGCACGGAAGAGAGTGACAAGGCAAGCCTGATTCTGAATGAGGAGGTCCCTACCGAATGATTTGCTAAGGGAGAGGAAGACTTCAGCAGAAAAAAATATCCGATGAAGAAGCAAATGAGTTCCTTTGGATCATCAAGCAAAGCGAGTTCAAGGTAATTGAGCAGCTCAATAAAACCCCAGCTAGGGTCTCCCTGTTGGAACTACTCATGTATCCGTCAAGTGTTTGGACCACATCGTGGCCAAGGTGCTTATCGACAATGGCTCATCGCTTAACGTCATGCCCAAGACTACATTGGAAGGGCAGTTAATCATAGTCTCGGGGGAGGAAGACATTCTAGTAAGTTGTCCTTCATCTACATCATATCTGGAAGCTGCGGAGGAGTCCTTGGAGACATCCTTTCAAGCTTTGGAAGTGGTAAGCAATGCTTATGTCGAGTCTCCCCCGGTGCAACAGTGCCCATCTGGCGCCGCATTGATGGTAGCCTGTGTGATGTTAGGGCATGGGTACGAGCCCGGAATGGGTTTGGGTCGAAACAACGATGGCGTGGCAAGCTTGGTAGAGTTCAAGGAGAACCGTGGAGAGTTCGGGCTAGGATATAAGCCAACACGCGCCAGCGTGAGGAGAAGTGTCCTAGAAAGGAGGGGTAGAAGCATGGGCCAACCGCAAGGATCGCAAGTGAAAGGGATTCCCTTATGTCACATCAACAAGAGCTTTGTCAGCATGGGCTAGATGTGTGAAGGGCGGGTCACCATGATCCACGATGAAGTCCCTCAAGAGAAATTGAACTGGGTGTGGCCATGCCTTCTTGAGTTCGAGTTGGGAAACTGGTGAATTATCGAACAACCTGGAATTTCCGTGGCAAACACAATGTAATTCTTTGGTCCAAACCCTATAGTTGGGCCTAGGCTTTAGGGTTTTTTCTCCCTGTATGGGCATGTCTTTTGCTATCAAATATATATAAATACCATCTTTCTTCATTTGTCTTGCAATTTCATCCATCCTCATTCATCTACATGTTTATTTTTGTTGTGATTAAATGGTACAGATCCGACAATGAGTCTTGTGAAGGTACTAATACCGAGGACCCAGATGTCAATTTTGAGAAAATAGTAAACCAAGCTGAGGATGAAGAAGATGAAGATTGGGGGCTTCCCCCAGAGCTAAAATGGATGGTCGAACAAGAAGATAGGGAGATGAAGCCACACCAAGAAGAGAAGAAAATCATAAACTTAGGTGTTGGTGGGGAAAAGAAAGAGGTAAAGGTTTGCATAGGCATGACCGCACCTATCCGAGATGAATTGGTGGCTCTGCTACGAGACTGCCAAGACATCTTTGCTTGGTCGTACCAAGATATGCCCGGCTTGAGCCCCGACATTGTGCAACATAGGTTGCCTCTGAATCCCGGGTGTTCCACGGTAAAACAAAAACTAAGAAGGATGAAGCCCGAGATGTCCTTAAAGATAAAAGAGGAGGTGAAAAAGCAGTTTGACGCTGGCTTTTTGGTTGTGGCTCGATACCCTGAATGGGTTGCCAACATTGTGCCAGTCCCTTAGAAAGACGGGAAGGTGTGAATGTGCGTGGACTATCGGGATCTAAACCGAGCTAGTCTGAAGGACAACTTTCCTTTACCGTACGTTGATGTCCTTGTAGATAGCACTGCCAATTTTGCTTTGTTTTCTTTCATGGACAGGTTCTCAGGCTACAACCAAATAAAGATGGCACTAAAGGATATGGAAAAGACAACATTCGTCACCCTGTGGGGGATGTTCTGCTACCAAATGATGTCCTTTGGGCTCAAGAACGCTGGGGCAACCTACCAACGGGCTATGGTAGCATTATTCCATGATATGATACACAAAGAAGTTGAGGTCTATGTGGATGATATGATAGCCAAGTCAAAGACTGAGGAGGAACATCTCGTCAACTTGCAAAAGTTGTTCGAAAGGCTGCGTAAGTACCGATTAAGATTGAATCCCACCAAGTGCATGTTCGGGGTCTATCGCAACCTACCCTTCGGCGGGAGGGCGATGCGAGGCTCATGGGTGCATCTTCCAAGGAAGGAAAACGTGCGGAGTTGCCACCAACGTTTATTCAAGGAAAACATCGGAAAACCAAAAGCGGGTCTACGAACTTTAAGAATAAAAGGTTTAGGAGTTGTTTTTACGTACGGGGAAGGTATTAGCACCCCACGCGTCCGTCACAAGGGACGGCAGCCTTTAATCAAATGTGAAAAATCATGACTTTTAATATTTGTTTATTTTCCCTTTTTTGTGTTTTATCTTTTTGGAGTCGACAAAAGTGGGACTTTTGCTCCTACGTATCCTCAATTGCGATAAGGAACTCAGACCTACGTAGTTCTTTGGAAAGCTAGAAAGTTATATGGGGTGTTGATTTTAGACTTTTAAATGGTTTGTTTTAACCGATAAAAGTAATAAGGGGACCGTTAAGGCGTTGGACCCTGAAACGGTTTCAAATGACCTTTTTGCGGGAAAAAGCTTGAGTTGTGAGTTGATTTTAGCCTTAGTTTCACTTTGGTTATATTCTCAACTTATTTAAGGAGGACCTTCAAACTAAATGTCCAGTTGAAACTTACCTTTTTGATGATTAACCGAGGTTATAATATAAACAATCGGTTGAATTTTATTTTAAAGGCGATTAAATGAGATTACAACGCAAACGATTGGTTGAAATTCATTTTTACATTGATTAAGTGGGATTACGGCTTAAACAATCGGTCGAAACATGATTAAAATGAAGAAAAAGAATATCGAAAGTAGATGAGATGAAGATGAAAACATACAAAGCAAGAATGAAATCAAAGCTTTGAAATCAAAAAACTAACAGGTCGAAGATCGATGAACGATGAAGAACGGCAAAGAACGTTCATGGATTTGATCACAGAAAGGTCACAGAAGCGTTATGGAAGCGCCTCGACGTTGATTTTCTCCTTCTTTCTTCTTCTCCTCACTAATTTTAAGTGAAATCTGATTTCCCAAAGTGTTGAACCCCTTCCCCTCAGCCTCCAATGCCATTTTATAGGAAAAATGGAGGAGGAGCTTGCCACTCAGCTCGCCCAGGTGTTTGTCGGATAATACAACTAACTTTTGTGTAAGAAACTTGTGTAAATTGTATATAACTCCTCCCATTTATGGTCATTTTTAGTGTTGTAATTACTTTTTGTTAAATATAGGTAATAAGTACTAAGTATCCCCATTTTGTGTATTTAATTATCATTCCTTTTCAATTTCAGGCTAATTAGGCAAGTTTTGTAGAAGTGCTGATTTTGAGCCGCTCGCAAAGCCAATTCTCTGGCTTAGCGAACCATCCGCTAAGCGTAGCAGTTCATGACTAAGTGCGTGGAATATCCTGGAAGTAGATGAGCTGTCATGATGCGCTTAGCGAGAATCAATTATCTAAGTGCACCGCTTGAACCTCCAGGCTGAGCGAGCATGACTAGCGCTAAGCCAGAAGTCACTTACACGCGCTAAGTGAGCCTATCTCCCGCTAAGCGCGCGCCTCCCAATAGAATTGCCTAATGAAATCTAAATCTCGAAATTGAGAGGGTGGTTGAGTTTTTTTAGAGTTTCTGGCTGTGGAGAGACTAGAGAGAACCGAGCTTCAAGAGGAAGCTATCTTGCAGAGCATTGGATGAGATTTTGAGTGATTGTGAGGTTTCTAGAGGTGGAGGAGACATCCCCACTACCTGTAATTCTTCAATCTTTCACTTTCTCTTCTCCTTGTTGTAAAAGAAGCCTCCCTACTAAGGAGAGCTAAATCCTCAGTTGGTTCTTCCTATGGGGTACTTGATGTAAATACTTTTATATCTATATGATGATGTTTTATGTGTTCTCTGTACTATCAGTATTTCATGTTAGTATACTTTTGTCTTGATCACGTAGATGCATGCTCAGTTAGGGTCACTCAACATTGGGAAATGGTTTGATCCTGAGAACTTGATAGGACGGGGCTAGTTTATCATAATGTCATGAGGGATTAGGGTACGGTAACTATTAGTCGCTTTATACGACTAACTTTTGTATAGAAATCATTTTCCAAAGCTTGTATAGTTCCCCAATTTATGGTTATTTTGGAGTAAATTTTGTAAATAAATCTTGTTTTATGGTTAATGTTGTCTCTAGAATATTTCCATTGGATTTAATGATGAAATCTGTGCATTTTCAGGTGAAAAAGAGGCTCAGTTTTGAATTGCAAAAAGTAGCAGTTGGGCTAAGCACTTATCCACCGCTAAGCACAGCTTCAGCGCGCTTAGCGCAAAGGAGAATCTGGCAGAGCATCAGCATCAAAGCCGCGCACTAAGCGCGAGATCAGTGCGCTAAGCGCAGCAGGTGCCTTCAGCTAGGCTAATCGCGAGACTGGCGCTAAGCTCAATTCCACCTACTTGCACTAAGCGCGAGGTTGGTGCTAAGTGCAACGTCACAAATTCAGAGCCTATTTAAAGCCTATTTTGTGCAGAATTAGGGTACAATGCCCAGGGCACAAAATCCCACAGTAGCCACAGTGCCCATTTTGGAAAAAGAGCCTTAGAAGCAGCAAAAAGGAACAACTTGTGCATTGAAGCCTAGGTTTTATCATTTGAGTATAGAGTGAGTGTGAGATGCTGAGAGGAGGAGGAGGAATCCCCCTTCTTGTGTAAGAAACTATCATTCTCTGCTTTTAATCTCATTTATTGTTAGGGTTTCTTTGTAATGGCTGGCTAAACACCCTAGTTGGGGATTTCTAATGAACAACTGATGTAAATATATAATATCTAATTGATTGTGTTTTCTGTGTTCAATGCTTCTTTCAATGGTTGATGTTTGTATGCTTTTGGTCTGATCACCCATTTGTGTGCACAGTTAGGTGACTTTAGCATTGGGAAATGTACTATTGCCTTAGAACTTGGTTAAAGCAAGATTGAAACTTAACCTTACATGAGGGATCTGCAGGTTAAGTTTTGGTTTTAATTATGCCGTTACAATAATGCTGTTTAGTTTCGGCCTATTCTTAAATGAGGGATCTGCGGACGAAGCTTAGGCTAAATTAGGCTAAACTTTCGTAAGCTACTTGAGCTGTGTCTAGTCTTAAATGAGGGATCTGCAGACGAAACTCAACTTAAGTTAGTCTAAACCTAAGAGGGCTGTCTAAATCGGGCCTAGTCTTACATGAGGGATCTGCGGACGAAGCTTGAATTAATTCGGCCTGACGAGGGATCGAGGGTTTAGTAATTTAGGTTACAACATAGAACACAACAACATGATTGATTAGAGAAATATATTTCTATGCATCAACTTGTTTGTTAGAAAGACCCAACATATCTACCTACTGCTGTCATTTTATTTACCTTGCATTTTATAGTTTTTAGCATACAAGTTTAGTTTAAATTATATTTGAAATTATCACTTATACATGTTCTCTCAACAATGCTTTGTTCTGAACTTAATTCAGGCTAACATTAGTTCCTTGTGTTCGATACTCGAATTCATCCATTTTAATTTTAAATACTTGACAATCTGGTGCGCTTTCTAGTAAACCCCATTGAAATTTCCTTAAGACATAAATGCACAAAAAGTAACTGCAATGGGGAACAATCAAAGTATTTATGGCCTCGTTTACAGGGAACTAAACTGTTAGTATTGTTTAGTTCAGTTTGAAGCATTGCTTTAATTTTACTTTTTCAATTTTTTTTTCTTTTGACTAACATATAGTTTTAGTACATTCATTGTTCTTTTGAACTAGATAACTGTTGTACTGTTCTTGTATGCAAAGAAGATCTTCTGCAAGTGATTTGATTCCCATTGACTTGGAGATTAACGCCACTTGTAGAAGGCGTAATCAAGAGAGAATTAGAAAAATTTTGCAGGACTTAGAAGCAGCAGCAATTCCAGAGGAAGAACCTCAATCTTCTGAGGCATCTTCTAGTTTTCCTATTGCAGAACATTCTTATTTAGATCCTAATGAAGACTACATCATGGCTGAAGAATTTTGAAAAATGTCATTTTATGGTTGAGCAAGGTATAGTTTTAGGCCACATTATTTCCAATAAGGGCATTGAAGTAGATCCTGCAAAAAATTTTGTTATTTCACAATTGCCTTACCCCTCTTGCGTGCGAGAGGTGCGATCTTTTCTTGGTCATGCAGGATTCTACAAGCACTTTATAAGAGATTTTAGCAAAGTAGCCCTTCCACTGTCCAACTTGTTGCAAAAGGAGGTGGAGTTTGACTTTAATGATAAATGCAAAGAGGCTTTTGATTGCCTCAAAAGAGCACTGACTACCACCCCTATCATTCAGGCACCTGATTGGACAACCCCATTTTAGCTAATGTGTGATGCATCCAATTACACATTGGGGGTTGTCCTTGCTCAAAAGATCTCCTTACTTCAGCTTACTTCTTTTCCACCATGACTTAGGGAGTTTTTCTTTTCTATCTCCTCCTTTACTTTTATTACATTTGTCCGATTCTATTTGATGGTTTAATTGCCTTTAATCTTTTTAATTATGCTACATTGAGGACAATGTGTTGTTTAAGTATGGGGGGAGTGTGTCGTTTGGTTTTGGTTTTGTTAGTTGTGTTAAATTAGTTTAATTTTGTTTTTTTGTTGGGTTTATAGTTTAATATTTTAGGTCAATTATTTCTAGTTTTGTGGTGTTAAATTTGCATGTTTGTCTTTGAATTATAGGATATGTTCAAGAAATGGGTAATTGTTCTGAAAATAAAAAGTCTCCTAACATTTTGTGATTTTAATTCCTTGCTTTTCCTCTACATGTCATGATAGTTTTGAAAGCTCAATTTGAAAGTGATAAGTTTACCTTTGTGAGAATTTGAGCCATCCATCATAATAATCTTTTGGTGTGTTTTTCCCCATTGATTGCTTGCACAATAGCCTCGGCTTGATTCTTGTTGATGCTTCCTAATTCACATGCATATTTGGAAATGATTTAGGCAATTTTGTTCTTATAAGCTTCTAGCCAAATGGACTTACCTTGAATTAATTCCTTTGATAGCCCCTTTGAGCCTATGTTCCCCTTTCTTTGTTTTGAAGCTCATTACAAGCCTTAAGTGAAAAACCATGATATCACCTTACCCTTAAGGAATTCTGGAGTTTTGGAATTGTTTTGGGAATAATTTGGGAATAGGTGTGGGGGGGGGGGGGGTATGTTTCATTGGAAGATATAATTTTTGGCCATGCTTAATGTTTTATTTTGGTCATGCTTGATGTATATATATATTGCCTAGTTCTTGCTTTAATCCTCGATTTCGTACTGTTCAATAAAAAAAATTAAAAAAAAATTCAGATGCTGCAAATTCTGCAAATTCATACTATTCAAAAAAAAAAAGAAGCGAAGTTGAATAAATAAGGTCTTGATATGAGAACTTGATTTGGGAGCCTTGGTTGATTTTGTTGATATTAGAGGGTTTGGGTTTACTACTTGTGCTTAATTTCCACTTATTCCCCGTTGCTCCTCTATTCCTTTGGGATTTAGCTACTTATTCCATATTTTTCCCTACCTTGTCCTTGGCCCCATTACAACCTTAAAAGACCTTTTGATCCTCATGTGCTTGTGTTTATGGGTTGATTGTCAATTTTAGAATCTTGCCAAGTCTATGTGGTGTTTGTTTTCATGGGTGCTTCGAGAGTAAACAATAGCATAGACACTTGAGAGATAGAGTGTATATCTTGTGAGGCTTTATCACTTTTCATTATTGAGCTAATTAACTATTTTGCCATGATTGGGTTTCTTGGATGATTTTCACGAATGTCTTGACTCTTTGGATCTCTTCATGTTAGATGTTACCCATTCCTTTCATTCCTTGATGTTCATTGAGAAATATGTAAATGTTTTGTCTGTCTCTCTTTCATATTCTTGGATTTTGTTCTTTATTTCATTTTGCTCAGGAGTGCAAAAGGCTAAGTATGGGGGGTTTTGATGTACCATTATTTTCTCCTATTTCTTAACCCTTTTTTCACCAATTTAAGTACTGATCAATCTTAATTGTCAAATTAATTAGGCAGTTTATTATTTGGACCCATTAAGCTAATTTGATGTTTTTAATCTAATTTCAGGAATTAATGAAGCATTGTGCTTGAATCTAGAATTGGACTTGGACTTGAAGAGGGCAGACTATTTTATTCTACAAAATTAGATTTTATCTTATCTTTATCTTATCTAGATATTATTTAGATTTGATCTCATTTAGATATTATTTAATCTATATCTTATCATATCTTATCTTATCTAGATTTGAATTTAATTTATTTATGGGCTTGGATTTAAAACTGATTTGTAAGCTTTGGGGCTGGAAAACTATATAACAGCACTAAGGTTCTAGTTTTGCCCCTCTCCTCTCTTCTCTCTTCTCTCTTCTCTCTCCCCTATTTTCGTTTTCTAGTTTTAGGCTTTTTCTTTGAGACATTTTTTCGTTTTGCAATTCCAGTAGCAATAAAATTTCGTTCTTCAATTTATAAGTTCGTTATCTATTGATTAATGGAAGGCTAAGTCTCTTGCGTTGTTTTCTCTTGAGGATCAAGCATAGTTCTCTTTGAGGTTCTATTATTACTATTAAATTCTGTTCAGTTTTTCCTCTTCACTAATTACTCTAAATTTGTTGCTATTAATTCATGCATGCTTAGTGCTTGATTAATTGTCTCTACGCTTAATTTACATTCATGCTGAATGATCGTTTATGATTAATTGGTGTATGTGTTGCTTAATCACATAATGAATGCCTTATGTAAAATTTTGCTTAGTATTTTAATTTAGGGTTGGATTAAGTGGTTAAACTGATAAAGGATAAATTCTTGCAACTTAGGATAAGAGACTTGCCTGTGAATCAAGGGGAAGCAACGTATTTTAATTCTGATATTTTTCTAATTCAATTTTACTCGCTATTTAATTTACAAAAGCAAACAACCCCCCCCCCCTCAATTTGTTACTATTTCCTACTATCTGTTATGAACATTTGGTTTATCATTGCTCGTTGGGAAATGACCTAGGATCACTTCCTAGTTACTACATTTTAATGTTTATTTGATTCGGGTACAACCTCAATCAAATTTGGCGCCCTTGCCGGGGAGCAGTGTCCAAAGGTTCATAATAGCTAGTGTCGTGTTGGTGTTTAATTTTTGTGTTAGTGTTTAATTCTTGTGTTAGTGTCGTGTTAGTGCTGTTTAGTACCTTGTTATTTTGTTTAGTGTGTGTTCTGTTTTAGTTTTGTTATTCAGCGTTTCCCATGTTTCAGTTTTGGTGTTTTGCTGTGAATAGTATTTTGCGACCACTTTTGCTTGCGGCAAAACAGAGTAGTAGTGGAAATCATGCAGCGACGGATTTTAGCGACTACCCTTGCTGAATTAATTAGGATTTTTTGTTTTGGTAGCTAGAGTTGTTATTTTTGGCTGAATTTTTTTGTGGTCACTTCTTTTGATCCATATTTTGTGGGAAAAATATTTGGAGCCCTTAGTTTTGTCATATTTGAAAGTTCCAAAAAAGTAGCAAATTTGATTTTTGTCAAAACTTCAAACGGCCATAACTTTTGCTCCGGGTATCAGAATGACTATTATTATATATGTATTTGGGGTAGAAAAAAATTTCCCATGCCGTGGAAGTCCACCGTAGGCTGGCTGAGGTCTCCTTCTTCCAAAAATTGCAATTCTGTCAAAAGTTTTTTATTTTCCAAGTATTATTCTCTTATTTTTCTTAACTTATCATTTTTAGCTTATATGGTTAGACTTCGAATTTTCATTTGAAATTTTTTGTGCTATCTTCTCATCATTTTATAAGGTTGTTCACAAAATTTCAAGTCATTTAGATATCATTTAATGGTAGCTGTAGTTCAAACCTACATTGTTACTTGCAAAAGAAGGCAACTAATTGTGCATGCTGAATTTAGTGTATAACTAGAGGCAATCCATCTAACTTACAACCCTTTGATCTTGAGGTAGATAGGACATTTCATAGATTAGTTAAACAACATTTAGTACCTTTTGAGCATCCTGAGCATTCTGTTATTGGTGATTTTGAGCATTATAGTTTTAAGCATTCTGATTTTGAACATTCTGAGAACATGACACAACCTCCACCCCGTAAGAGGAATCTAAGGGAAATGGATGCACCTGATTTCACCTACAAAAGCTTGTGCATCCAATACCTTGATGAGCATGTTCCATATGTTCTTAGAACTGGACTGATCCATTTGCTTCCAAAGTTTCATGGCCTTGCAGGTGAAGACCCGCACAAACATCTGAATGAATTCCATATTGTCTGCTCCACCATGACACCCCCAGATGTCCAAGAGGATCACATATTTTTGAAGGCATTTCCTCATTCTTTAGAGGGAGTGACAAAGGATTGGCTATATTACCTTGCTCCAAGGTCCATCACGAGCTGGGATGACCTCAAGAGAGTATTCTTAGAAAAACATTTCTCTGCTTCCAGGACCACAACCATCAGAAAGGATATTTCAGGCATTAGGCAGCTCAGTGGAGAGAGCCTATATGAATACTGGGAGAGATTTAAAAAATTATGTGCCAACTGCCCTCACCACCAGATTTCAGAGCAGCTTCTCCTCCAATATTTTTATGAAGGACTAAGCAATATGGAGAGAAGTATGATAGATGCTGCCAGTGGTGGAGCCCTTGGAGACATGACTCCTACTGAAGCCAAAAGTTTAATTGAGAAGATGGCTTCCAACTCCCAATAGTTTAGCGCCAGAAACGATGCTATAGTCATTAGAGTAGTGCATGAAGTAGCCACAAACTCATCTGCATCATCTGAAACTAAGAAGCTTGAAGGTAAATTAGATGCCTTAGTTAACCTGATAACCCAACTGGCCATGAATCAAAAATCTGCACCTGTCGCCAAACTCTGTGGTTTATGCTCCTCTGTCGACCACCACACAGACCTTTGCCCTTCTGTGCAACAATCTAAAGCAATTGAACAGCCTGAAGCTTAAGCTGCAAACATCTACAATAGACCTCCTCAACCACAGCAGCAAAATCAGCCACAACAGAATAATTATGACCTCTCCAGCAGCAGGTACAATCCCGGATGGAGGAATCATCCCAACCTTAGATGGTCGAATCCTTCACAATAGCGGCAGCAACAACAACAACCATATTTTCAAAATGTTGCTGGCCCAAGCAGACCATACGTTCCTCCACCAATCCAGCAGCAACAGGCTTAGAAACAGCAAACATTTGAGGCCCCTCCGCAACCTTCCCTTGAAGAACTTGTGAGGCAAATGACTATGCAAAACATGCAGTTTCAACAAGAGACCAAAGTCTCCATTCAGAGCTTAACTAATCATATGGGACAGTTGGCTACACAGTTAAATCAACAACAGTCCCATAATTCTGATAGATTACCTTCTCAATCTGTTCAGAATCCCAAAAATGTGAGTTTCATTACATTGAGGTCAGGAAAACAGTGTCAAGGACCTCAACCAGTAGCATCTTCCTCATCTGCCAATGAACCTGCTCAACCTCACTCTACTCCAAAAAAAAGATGATGACAAAAATTTAAATAGTAAGTTACCTAACAATTTCTATGCAGGTGAATCTAAAGAGACGCAGCATATCCCTCTTCCATTCCCTCCAAGAGCAATTTCCAACAAAAAATGGAAGAGGCAGAGAAGGAGATCTTGGAAACATTTAGGAAAGTAGAGGTAAACATACCTCTGCTGGATGCAATAAAGCAAATTCCAAGATATGCTAAATTCTTGAAGGAGCTGAGCACTAATATGCGGAAGCTTAAAGAAGGAAGTGAAAGAATTAGTATGGGCAGAAATGTCTCTGCATTGATTGGTAAATCTGTTCCCCAAATCCCTGAAAAATGTAAAGATCCAGGTACATTCAGCATACGTTGTATTATAGGGAACAATAAGTTTGACAATGCCATGCTAGATTTAGGAGCTTCTGTTAGTGTTATGCCTCTGTTTATTTTTAATTCTCTATCTCTAGGTCCTTTGCAGTCAACTGATGTGGTAATTCATTTAGCTAATAGAAGTGTTGCCTATCCTGCTGGTTTCATAGAGGATGTCTTAGTTAAAGTTGGTGAGCTGATTTTTCCTGTTGATTTTTATATTTTAAATATGGAGGAGGGATTTTCTAAAGGACCAGTTCCCGTCATTCTAGACAGACCTTTTATGAAAACTGCTAGAACTAAGATAGATGTATATGCAGGCACACTATCTATGGAGTTTAGTGATATAACTGTTCATTTTAATACTCTTGATGCTATGAAACACCCATCTGAAGATCTTTCTGTATTTCATGTTGAAATAATTGACCATATTGTTGATGAATACATGACTAATCTTCATTCTAATCTGCATGTTTGTCACTCTTCATGCATTGAATCTGAATTTGCACTTGATCATATGTCTGAATTTGATGCTGAGAGTGAATCTGAATTAGATATTGATTACATGTCTGGTGATGTTTTACCTCTTGAGATTGATTTTATAGAGTCTGATAGAACTAACCATGTTTCAGGAAGTACACATACCTCTGACTTTCTTTATGAGGTACAGGCTGTGAAACCATCCCTTTCTACCACTATCCAGCCGCCCACACCAGAATTGAAGCCTCTGCCACCAAATTTAAAATATGCTTACTTGGATGATAACAAAATTTTTTCAGTAATTATATCTGCCTCCCTTGCTGATGGGTAAGAGGAAAAGCTGTTATCTGTTCTCAAGAAGCATAAGAAGGCTATAGGCTGGACCCTGGCGGACATTCCTGGTATTAACCCATCCATATGTATGCATCAAATAAATTTAGAAGATGAGGCTAAAACAGTAAGATAACCACAGAGAAGACTCAACCTGGTGATTCTTGATGTAGTGAAGAAGGAGGTAACCAAGCTTTTGCAAGTTGGAATCATTTATCCTATCTCCGACAGCCAATGGGTGAGTCCCGTCCAGGTAGTTCCGAAGAAAATCGGCCTCACTGTGATAAAAAATGAGAAGGAGGAGTTGATTCCTACTCGGGTGCAGAACAGTTGGAGAGTCTGCATCGACTATAGGAGGCTGAACCAGGTTACCAAAAGGACCATTTTCCCCTGCCATTTATTGTCCAGATGCTTGAACTCCTGGCAGGTAAATCTCACTACTGTTTCCTTGATGGTTTTTCTGGTTATATGCAAATCATTATTGCTCCTGTGGATCAGGAAAAGACCACATTCACCTGCCCCTTTGGCACTTTTGCCTATAGGAGGATGCCTTTCGGCCTGTGCAATGCCCCTGGTACCTTCCAGCGGTGCATGATTAGTATTTTTAGTGATTTTTTAGAAAATTGCATAGAGGTGTTTATGGATGATTTCACTGTATATGGATCCTCTTTTGATGTTTGTTTGGATAGTCTGGAAAATATTTTGAATAGATGCACTAAAACTAACCTTGTTCTAAATTTTGAAAAATGTCATTTTACGGTTGAGCAAGGTATAGTTTTTGGCCACATTATTTCCAATAAGGCCATTGAAGTAGATCCTGCAAAAAATTTTGTTATTTCACAATTGCCTTACCCCTCTTGCCTGTGAGAGGTGCGATCTTTTCTTGGTCATGCAGGATTCTACAGGCGCTTTATAAGAGATTTTAACAAAGTAGCCTTAAGCACTGTCCTACTTGTTGCAAAAGGAGGTGGAGTTTGAATTTAATGATAAATGCAAAGAGGCTTTTGATTGCCTCAAAAGAGCACTAACTACCACCCCTATCATTCAGGCACCTGATTGGACAGCCCCATTTAAGCTAATGTGCGATGCATCCAATTACACATTTGGGGTTGTCCTTGCTCAAAAGATCTCCTAACTTCAGCTTACTTCTTTTCCACCATGACTTAGGGAGTTTTTCTTTTCCTATCTCCTCCTTTACTTTTATTACATTTGTCCGATTCTATTTGATGGTTTAATTGCCTTTAATCTTTTTAATTGTGCTACATTGAGGACAATGTGTTGTTTAGGTATATGGGGGGGGGGGGGGGGAGTGTGTCCTTTGGTTTTGGTTTTGTTAGTTGTGTTAAATTAGTTTAATTTTGTTTTTTTGTTGGGTTTCTAGTTTCATATTTTAGGTCAATTATTTCTAGTTTTGTGGTGTTAAATTTGCATGTTTGTCTTTGAATTATAGGATATGTTCAAGAAATGGGTAATTGTTCTGAAAATAAAAAGTCTCCTGACATTTTGTGATTTGAATTCCTTGCTTTTCCTCTACATGTCATGATAGTTTTGAAAGCTCAATTTGAAAGTGATAAGTTTACCTTTGTGAGAATTTGAGCCATCCATCATCATAATCTTTTGGTGTGTTTTTCCCCATTGATTGCTTGCACAATAGCCTCGGCTTGATTCTTGTTGATGCTTCCTAATTCACATGCATATTTGGAAATGATTTAGGCAATTTTGTTCTTATAAGCTTCTAACCAAATGGACTTACCTTGAATTAATTCCTTTGATAGCCCCTTTGAGCCTATGTTCCCCTTTCTTTGTTTTGAAGCTCATTACAAGCCTTAAGTGAAAAACCATGATATCACCTTACCCTTAAGGAATTCTGGAGTTTTGGAATTGTTTTGGGAATAAGTTGGGAATAAGTGTGGGGGGGGGGGGAGGGTATGTTTCATTGGAAGATATAATTTTTGGCCATGCTTAATGTTTTATTTTGGTCATGCTTGATGTATATATATATTGCCTAGTTCTTGCTTTAATCCTCGATTTCGTACTATTCAATAAAAAAAAATTAAAAAAATTCAGTTGCTGCAAATTCTGCAAATTCATACTATTCAAAAAAAAAAAGAAGCGAAGTTGAATAAATAAGGTCTTGATATGAGAACTTGATTTGGGAGCCTTGGTTGATTTTGTTGATATTAGAGGGTTTGGGTTTACTACTTGTGCTTAATTTCCACTTATTCCCCATTGCTCCTCTATTCCTTTGGGATTTAGCTACTTATTCCATATTTTTCCCTACCTTGTCCTTGGCCCCATTACAACCTTAAAAGACCTTTTGATCCTCATGTGCTTGTGTTTATGGGTTGATTGTCAATTTTAGAATCTTGCCAAGTCTATGTGGTGTTTGTTTTCATGGGTGCTTCGAGAGTAAACAATAGCCTAGACACTTGAGAGATAGAGTGTATATCTTCTAAGGCTTTATCACTTTTCATTATTGAGCTGATTAACTATTTTGCCATGATTGGGTTGCTTGGATGATTTACACGAATGTCTTGACTCTTTGGATCTCTTCATGTTAGATGTTACCCATTCCTTTCATTCCTTGATGTTCATTGAGAAATATGTAAATGTTTTGTCTGTCTCTCTTTGATATCCTTGGATTTTGTTCTTTATTTCATTTTGCCCAGGAGTGCAAAAGGCTAAGTATGGGGGGTTTTGATGTACCATTATTTTCTCCTACTTCTTAACCCTTTTTGCACCATTTTAAGTACTGATTAATCTTAATTGTCAAATTAATTAGGCAGTTTTATTATTTGGACCCATTCAGCTAATTTGATGTTTTTAATCTAATTTCAGGAATTAATGAAGCATTGGGCTTGAATCCAGAATTGGGCTTGGACTTGAAGAGGGCAGACTATTTTATTCTACAAAATTAGATTTTATCTTATCTTTATCTTATCTAGATATTATTTAGATTTGATCTCATCTAGATATTATTTAATCTAGATCTTATCTTATCCAGATTTGAATTTAATTTATTTATGGGCTTGGATTTAAAAAAAATTTGTAAGCTTTGGGGCTGGAAAACTATATAACAGCAGCAAGGTTCTAGTTTAGGCCCTCTCCTCTCTTCTCTCTTCTCTCTTCTCTCTCCCCTATTTTCATTTTCTAGTTTTAGGCTTTTTCTTTGAGACATTTTTTTCGTTTTGCAATTCCAGTAGCACTAAAATTTCGTTCTTCAATTTATATGTTCATTATCTATTGATTAATGGAAGGCTAAGTCTCCAGCGTTGTTTTCTCTTGAGGATCAAGCACAATTATCTTTGAGGTTCTATTATTACTATTAAATTCTATTTAGTTTTTCCTCTTCACTAATTACTCTGAATTTGTTGCTATTAATTCATGCATGCTTAGTGCTTGATTAATTGTCTCTGCGCTTAATTTACATTCATGCTGAATGATCGTTTATGATTAATTGGTGTATGTGTTGCTTAATCACATAATGAATGCCTTATGTTAAATTTTGCTTAGTAATTTAATTTAGGGTTGGATTAAGTGGTTAAACTGATAAAGGATAAATTCTCGCAACCTAGAATAAGAGACTTGCTTGTGAATCAAGGGGAAGCAACGTATTTTAATTCTGATATTTTTCTAATTCAATTTTACTTGCTATTTAATTTACAAAAGCAAACAACCCCCCCCCCCCCCAATTTGTTACTATTTCCTACTATCTGTTATGAACATTTGGTTTATCATTGCTCGTTGGAAAACGACCTTGGATCACTTCCTAGTTACTACATTTTAATGTTTATTTGATTCGGGTACGACCTCGATCAGTGAGGCCTTGGAAAGATTTCGTGGTTTATTGAGAAAGACTCCCACTCATGGATTCTCAGAACTGATACAGCTCAATATCTTTATAGATGGGTTAATACCGCAGTCCAAACAGTTATTAGACTCTTCTGCAGGTGGGAAAATCAAATTGAAGACTCCTGAAGAAGCCATGGATCTCATTGAAAATATGGATGCAAGCAACATTGCTATTTTGAGAGATAGAGCTCACATTCCTACCAAAAATAGTTTATTGGAGTTAATGATGCAATCCTACTCCCCAAGGGCATTGGATAGAAGACTCCAAGAAGATTGGGCCAAAGATGCAAGAGAAGACCCTTGGGTTCTCATGAGCCTTAGGGTAGATTTCAGGCCCATGGGCTAAGTATGAACCCACTTATCTTTGTACATATTAGATTAAGGTTTCATTAATTTTGGTCCTTGTATTTTGGGCTCCATAATGTAGGTAGGGTATCCTAGAAATATAGGATTTTTCAGCCCTTGTATTTTAGGGCACCTAGACTAGTTTTTGTATTAGGGGTAGTTTTGTAATTTCACATGCACTAAGTGAATATTTGATATGTGTGGTTGGAAATAAATTTAATTGAATTGGTAGAAGCCTAATCCAATTAAATTTTATACGGGGAGGTGAGCATTTTCTTACTACACCCCATTGCCACATCATATAGTCACACTTTGTGCATGTCCTTCATGCTTTACATGCCTCATGACACCTAAGCACACTTAGTGGAGAATCTTGGAATTGATCTTGGATTAGTGGGCTGAACCATAACTAAAATTCACTAATCATAATTAGTGAAATATTGGCTCCAAAGTTTGGCTTCACAAATTCAATGTCAAATTCAAGTGAAATTTGAATTGAAATTCAAACTTTCCTCTAATTTTGTATGACACTTAGGCTATAAATAGAGGTCATGTGTGTGCATTTTTGGAACTTTGATCATTTGAATATTAAACTTCAGATTTCAGAGCTCTTTTAGAGCACAAAATTTCGTGCTCTTCTCTTTCTCTCCCTTCATTCATCTCCTTCCTCCAAGCTCTTATCCATGGCCTCCTATATGGTGGTGAGCTTCTTCTAGACTCATCTTCTCCTTGAAGTGGCGTCTCCTCTCTCTCTTCCTTCTCCATTCCGCTGCCATTCATCTTCCAAGAAGCAAAGGAATCCATTGATGAAGAAGATCCTAGGCCTACATCAGTTAACCTCCCAAGATGCATTGTTGGCACAAAACAAATTATTGTCTAAGCAACTGGAAGCCTTGACTGAAACACTAAGTAAGTTGCCAACTCAAATTCATTCTGCACATACTTCACATGCTTCTGTTTTGCAGGTTGCAGGTTGCAGGATGTACCATCTGTGGGGGAGCTCATGAATCTGGATGTTGTTTTTCGATTGAAGAACACCCCACTCATGAAGTCAATTACATGGGAAATCAGCCCAGAAACAATTTTAATGCAGGAGGATTTTCTGGATTCCAACATGGCCAGCAATATAATCAACAACAGGGATAATGGAGGAACCACCCTGGAAATCAGTTCAATAGAGATCAAGGTGGACCATCCACAAGGCCACAGCAACAAGGGCCTAGTCTCTATGATCACACAACGAAGCTAGAAGAGACTCTAGCTCATTTTATGCAGGTTTCTATGTCCAATCAGAAGAGCACAGAGTCCGCCATAAAGAATCTTGAGGTCCAAGTGGAACAACATGCAAAGCAATTGGCGGATAGATCATCAAGTAGTTTTACAGCTAATACAGAGAAAAATCCCAAGGAGGAATGTAAAGCTGTGATGACTAGAAGTAGAATGGCAATCCAAGGAGATGATAGTGAAGCTGGAGAGAAGATAGAGGAACATAAACAACAGCTGGCACCTAAGCGTGCCAGCACTTGAACCTGTTTTTGATTCTGTAGAACTTGAAGAGATTAATGAAGAGACTGAAGATGATAAGGAAGAAGAGACACCATTAAAAGAGAAAGAAAAAGAAAGAATAAAAGAAGAAGAAAAAGAAAAAGAAAAAAAGTTGAAAAATGAAAAACAAAAAGAGAAAGTTGTTGATGATGAGATGAGGAAAGGCAAGAGTGAGGCAAACACTGACAAGAATAAAGATACTACTCCAAATGAAGGCAAGGAAGTACATTATCCTTTGGTACCTTCCCGGAAAGAGAAAGAAAGACATTTGGCCAGATTTCTTGATATCTTCAAGAAACTGGAAATTACTTTACCCTTTGGAGAAGCACTTCAACAAATGCCCCTATATGCCAAATTTTTAAAAGATATGTTGACAAAGAAGAACCAATACATCCATAGTGATAGAATTGTGGTGGAAGGAAATTGGAGTGTTGTGATTCAACGCATTCTTCCACCTAAGCACAAAGATCCTGGAGTTGTCACAATACCGTGTTCTATTGGTGAGGTTGCTGTAGGGAAAGCTCTCATAGACTTGGGAGCTAGTATCAACTTAATGCCTCTCTCCATGTGCCGGTGACTTGGAGAGCTTGAGATAATGCCTACACGCATGACCCTTTAATTGGCAGATCACTTCATCGCAAGACCATATGGAGTGATTGAAGATGTTTTGGTGAAGGTGAAACACCTTATATTTCCAGTTGATTTTGTTGTGATAGACATAGAAGAGGATGTTGATATTCCTCTCATTCCTGGTCGCCCATTGATGTCTACTGCAAGCTGTGTAGTAGATATGGGAAATAAGATGTTGCAAATGGGCATAGAAGATCAGAAAATCAACTTTGATCTATTTCATGAAGATAAAGAGCCACCTGATCGGAATGTCTGTTTTAAAGTTCATGTGATGGAGGAAAGAAGAACTGAGAATAAGGTCCTTGAAGTGGGAACATTATTGAATCCTGAATAACATGATGATGTGTCAAGCTAGTGACGTTAAAGAAGCGCTTACTGGGAGGCAACCCAGCTTTTCTTTCCTTTCTTTATCTTCATTTTTATTTCTTGCATGTAGTTAGGACATCTTCCTTGTGATTGTGATTGATTTCAGCTTGTTTAGTGATGAACAAAAAGGGTTGTTAAAATTATGTGTGAAGACATAAGCAGAAAATGACATAGAAAAATTTTCAGATTGCTTATCCGCTAAGCGCAAACCTTGCGCTAAGCACCATCTCTTCATGCGCTAAGCTGAGCTTGCTCACGCTAAGCGCAAAGACCCCTGATTGATTTGTTGAATGGTTCAGCTAAGCGCACATCGCTGTGCTAAGCCCAACATCTTCACTGTAAGTTGCACCTTAAGCAATGGGCTTAGCGTGGATGATGCGCTAAGCGCCACTTCTTCTCTGTGAAAATTTATTATAGTTGCGCTAAGCGCGCCATCCTGCGCTTAGGCCAGATCATTCTGTAAGTTGAGCTTTCAAGCTAAGCTTAGCGGGAAAGGATGCGCTAAGCCCCAACATTATTCTGTTTTGAAGTCATTAGAAGTGTGCTTAGCACAGGTAGTGACGCTAAGCCTGAATCACTCACCGTAAGTTGAAGCTTGATGTACGCTAAGCCTCGCATCTCAGGCTAAGCGCATATTGCAGAAAGATTTTTGGTGTTGCAGAAAGCGCTAAACGCCGCTGCCGCGCTAAGCCCCAAATGCTTACTAGAAGTTACAACTTCAAGTTGGGCTTAGCGCGAGGCTAGGCTAAGCTCTAGTGTTTTAAACTCAAAAGTCACGTTGGCACAATAAGCGCAGCTACGCACTAAGCACGCCATACAAATTTCAGTTTTTAAAAAGTAGAGGCAGAGGAACTTGGGTTGCTACCTTTGCACCCAAACCTCTGCAACCTCTCATCCCTAAGCATTCTTTTGTTTATGTTGTGTTCTTACTGCTCCTCTGCATCCTTTGCTTCATCACACCCTGCATTACACATCCAAGTAAGTTTCCTGATTTCCTTTTGCTTTGCATTTCATGCTTCACACCTTAGGATAAAGGATTTATGTTTTCTTAGTTAGTATTGTTGTAGGTTAGGTTACTTAGTTTTAGGGTTAGGTATTTTAGGAATTTAGGTAGTTTAGAAGCCTATTAGGGGCAATGTGGTTAAAAAGGGCTGAAAACCCCTGTGTATCTTTTTGGGATTCACGATGAAAGCGCTAAGCGCACCTACTACGCTTAGCCTGTTCATCGCAACTATTAAAATTTTTCAGATTTCTAATGATCACGCTAAGCGGACCATGTCGCGCTAAGCGCGTTCATTGTGGCTGTTGAACCAAAAGGATGCAGACGCTAAGCGCGCCTGTGCACTAAGCGTCAATGGTATACTGAGATACTCAGAGTAGTTCAAGCGCTAAGCCCAGCTTGCTGAGCTAAGCGCCACTCAGGTTCTGTTTCTTTACCTTTGTGATAAGGCTAAGCGCCCCTGTGCGCTAAGCCTCAGTGTCTTTTGGTTGAGGCTGAGCTAAGCGTCAGTATGCTGCGCTAAGCTCCAGTCCTCTTCATTTTCTAAAATTGTAGACTTAGGCTAAGCGCCCCTGTGCGCTAAGCCTATTCTGCAGAAAAAAAATGTTTTCTGTGTCTTCGAGCTAAGTGCCAGCTCGCTGCGTTTAGCGCTTAAGTTAATTTCATAAGGTGCACTAAGTGCCAGGTTGCTGCGTAAGCACCCATATCTGTTTTCAGTTAAATTTTTTTGTTTTCTTAAGAATAAACCTGTGCTAATCTTGTGTGTTTTGTCTTACATTTTGCAGATGGCTTCTAGGAAAAGAAAGGCACCCTCTACACCTACCCAAGCCAAATTTGGCTGATCTAGATTCACTTCTCAAGAGGCTTGGGAAAGATACACTGATGTTATTGTGCCTAGGAAGCTTTTGCTTGAGAGGAATGTAGTGGTCTACTATACAAGGTTTGATGAGTTCAAGGAGGAACTCGAGAGATGCCACTGGGATGAGGAGTTGACTAATTTCATTGACGACATCATCGATGTTGCCATTGTTTAGAAGTTCTATGCAAACCTCTATGACCCCAAGGACAAATCACCTAAGCAGGTGAGGGTGAGAGGTCATCTGATTAAGTTTGATGAGGATACGCTTAGCACTTTCTTGAAGACCCCTGTTATTATAGAAGAGGGGGAATCACTCTGTGCTTATTCTAGATTTGCACTCTTGAGGCTTGATCCTCAGGAGTTGGCTGCTAAGCTTTGTATCCCAGGGAGGGGATTCGAGCTTAACACTGATGGGCAGCCTTTGAAGATATTGAGGAAGAACATGACTACCCAAGCTCAAACATGGAGCATTCTTTCCTTCTTGAACTTGATTCCCACCTCCCACACTTTTGATGTCACTCTTGACAGAGCCAAACTCATCTATGGCATTATTATGAAGATGGATATGAATATAGGGTACCTCAACTCCCACCAGATCTCCCTCATTGCTCAACATGACACATCCAGACTTGGATTCCCTGCCTTGATCACAA
The DNA here is from genome assembly GCF_004193775.1 of Glycine soja. NCBI lineage: Eukaryota > Viridiplantae > Streptophyta > Magnoliopsida > Fabales > Fabaceae > Glycine > Glycine soja. The sequence goes on along the minus strand of NW_021144572.1, from coordinate 42,606 downwards.
CTTTATGTAAGGCTAGGGGAGTTCAGTCAGATTCGAGGTCCCTGGAGAGCCTGAGTCCCACCATTAATTTGGCTTACATTAAGAAGAACTGTTTGAATCTTGATGATCCAACAGTAACTTTTAGAGGACCCAGGAAGACCAGAGGAAAGAGATCTAAGGCCCCTTCCACTTCAGCACTAGAGACAAGAGGTCGTTCTTCTTCTACACTTCCTCCCTCTTCCTCCATAGAGATCCCAGTGATTCCTCCTACATCCACATAGATTCCACTTCCAGCTCTAGTATCTATAGGTCCAGCAGATTTTATTTTCACTCCTCAGATGCTTCACTCCATGCTCTAGAGCATCCATAGGGGGTAGTCCATCATCATGCAGAGCCTTCAGGGCTTGGGCTTGCCCTCCATTATGAGCATGGAGGAGTTTGATACTCAGGTGGCCTGGACAAGAGACCAGCCCTCTTCCTTTGGAGGGGGTGGGGCCTCTGCAGCCCAGGAGCCTGCGACTGAGGAGCCTCCTCCAGTAGTAGCAGCAGAGGATGAGGATGAGCTCACTCCTCTTGAGCCTTTTGATTTTGATGCAGGTACACATACGGCTCAAGAGGAGAAGGCTACTTCAGAGAAGATTCCAGAGCCATCTCCAGCCCATGCACATGCACCTGATGATGCCACACCAATGGTGGAGCCTGAGCAGACTATTCAGGATTCTTTAGCAACTCCAGCACTGGATCTTAATGAAGACTAGCCACAGGAGGAGCAGTACGTTTAAATTTTTTGCATTATGAACACTTTAGTTATTCTTAGTTATTTTATGATTATGTCATTTAAATTTCAGCTTTTATGTTTCCCTTTTTAAATTTCAGCATTTAAATTTCAGTAGTGTTGTTGTTTGTTTGTTTGTACAAAAAGCTTGATTGAACAGTGAATTGATTGAACATTGTATGCAGTGGCTTGTTTGGTATGGAATGAGTGTTTGAAAGTGATTGATTGAGCAAATGTATGAATTGAATGGATTGGGATGATTGGATGATTATTTTGATCAAGTTTCTAGTCATTAGAAGAGAATGAGCATATGATTGGGATTATGTCTGAAAATGTTAGTCGGTTGTCAGATTGATTGTGAAGGAATGTATTAACCATATCCCAGTGAGAGTGTGATGTTTAAAATTTTGAGAGAAACAACTATCATGTAGTGCTGATTTTTGCATGAATCGCTGGAGTATGGACTGGATGCATGAACTTGAGGATGATGAAGGCCATGTTTGATTATGAATAGCTACTTAGCCAAAAAGCTAACCTTGTGATTGAATAAATTATCCCTTGCACCCAGTTTGAGCTGAATGAATTGATTGATTGATTGAACCTCGAGCCTATTCATTTGTATCCTCTGCTACCTTATTTTAGATTGTAGGAGAGCATCATACACAAAAGATGGTTCAAGGCAAATTTGTCCTAGATTTGGGGGAGTTATTATCAAGGTAAATTTGTTCCAAATTTGGGGGAGGCATTGGGTAAGGATTGAATTGGTCAAAGAAAACAGTATATACACATTGTTTTTGTTCTCTGTTAAAAAAAATGTAAGTATAAATAAAGTTAATAAGTGTGTATGCTATAAATTTAGGTATGAAAGCTAAGTGCCTAAGAAAAAGGGCAAGTGTAGGGATGGAATGAATGAAAAAGTGAAGGTTATTCTATGGATGAATGCTCTCCTAGAACCTAAGCTTTTGAATCCTAGAAAAACCATGAATTATTGGCAGCCTAACCCTATTACAAGCCTAGAAGGTCCTTCGGATTCATTTTTGTGTGTTCATTGCTGTCTGATAGGATATGAAATGCAAAGGTTGGAACTTGTGTTGGTTGTTTATGATGGAATAAGCCTAAACACTTGAGTTTGAGTGAAACAATGACTGCGAGGTTTTGGTTGATGATCCTTCCTTGATTTTTGTCATGCTTACTAGCTTATTTCAGCTGTGACTCTAATACTTGTGCTCTTATCTTTGAAAAACTGCATGCTTGTGAGAAGTAATTGATTTAAGCACTCCATGGTATTCAGTTCATATGGTTGATGTCCTTGATCAATCAAACACCATTTTCTTTTGATTGGGCACTGTCTTTGTCACTTGAGAACAAGTGAATTGTTCTTTCTTTGCTTGAGGACAAGCAAAACTGTAAATTTGGGGGAGTTTGTTAGTGCTTTATACGACTAACTTTTGTATAGAAATCATTTTCCAAAGCTTGTATAGCTCCCCAGTTTATGGTTATTTTGGAGTAAATTTTGTAAATAAATCTTGTTTTATGGTTAATGTTGTCTCTAGAATATTTCCATTGGATTTAATGATGAAATTTGTGCATTTTTAGGTGATAAAAAGGGCTAAGTTTTGAATTGCAAAAAGTAGCAGTTGGGCTAAGCGCTTATCCATCGCTAAGCGCAGCTTCGACGCGCTTAGCGCAGCTTCGGCGCGCTTAGCGCAAAGGAGAATCTGGCAGAGCATCAACATCAAAGTTGCGTGCTAAGAGCGAGATCAGTGCGCTAAGCGCAGCAGGTGCCTTCAGCCAGGCTAAGCATGAGACTGACGCTAAGCTCAATTCCACTTACTCGTGCTAAGCGTGAGGGTGGCGCTAAGCGCAACGTCGCGAATTCAGAGCCTATTAACAGCCACAGTGCCTATTTCAGGAAAAGAGCCCTAGAAGCAGGAAAGAGGAACAACTTGTGCATTGAAGCCTAGGTTTTATCATTTGAGAGAGATTATTGAGTAGAGAGTGATGTAAATACATAATATCTAATTGATTGTGTTTTCTATGTTCAATGCTTCTTTCAATGCTTGATGTTTGTATGCTTTTGGTCTGATCACCCATTTGTGTGCACAGTTAGGTGACTTTAGCATTGGAAATTGTATTGTTGCCTTAGAACTTGATAGAAGTAGGATCGAAACTTAACCTTACATGAGGGATCTGCGGGTTAAGTTTTGGTTTTAATTATGTTGTTACAATAATGTTGTTTAGTTTAGGCCTAGTCTTAAATGAGGGATCTGCAGACAAAGCTTAGGCTAAATTAGGCTAAACTTTCGTAACCTATTTGAGCCGAGTATAGTCTTAAATGAGGGATCTGCGAATGAAACTCATCTTAAGTTAGTCCAAACCTAAGAGGGCTATCTAAATCGGGCCTAGTCTTACATGAGGGATCTACAGACGAAGCTTGGATTAATTCGGCCTAACGAGGGATCAATGGTTTAGTAATTTAGGCTATAGCATAGAACACAAGATCACGATTGATTAGAGAAATATATTTCTATGCATCAGCTTGTTTGTTAGAAAGACCCAACATATCAACCTACTACTGTCATTTTATTTACCTTGCATTTTATAGTTTTTAGCATACATGTTTAGTTTAAATTCTATTTGAAATTATCACTTATACATGTTCTCTCAACAATGCTTCGATTCTGAACTTTATTCAGGCTAACATTAGTTCCCTATGTTTGATACTCGGATTCATCCATTTTAAATTTAAATACTTGATGATCCGGTGCGCTTTCTGGTAAACCCCCATTGAAATTTCCTTGAGACATAAATGCATAAAAAGTAACTGCAATAGGGAACAATCAGTAACCTAGTTGTTGCTATGTATGTCTTGTCATACCCTAATTTCGTCCGGGGACCTTTGCTTGATGACATGCGACCTTTCTTTGGTCCTTGTGAGGTGCTTGGCATCCATCATTGGGCAATTTGTGAAATTCCAGGACATGCCGAAAAACCAAAAAAATATATTGATGCACAATCCGTAAGTTTCCGTGACACACCGGAAATCAAATGGAAGCATCGTTGCATAATTAAGTGAGGTTCCGTAACATTCCGTAAGTCAAAAGGGGGATGATTATGTAATCCGCAAGGTTCCGTAACATTACGGAAAGAAAACAAGTATCGTTACGAGATTCGTAAGTTTCCGTAACTTTACGAAAAAAGAATCACCAAAAAAGGTAAGGGGGTGAACTTATCAAGATAGGGGTGTAAATAGCAATTCAAATCTAGGCCCTTCTAGAACATTTTGGAAGTTGGGTTGCTTAAGGAGGAAGCAACTGGGCGGCAAGCTCCTCCACGTTTTTGAAAAATGGTTTTCGGGGCTTCCGCGGCTTCCGTAAAATTTCCGAAAACCTTGGGTAAGCATATTCCACTTAACATTGGTGAAAGGGAAGAGAAAAAAGATGAAAATCAAATTCGAAAACAGTTCCGTAAGGCTTCCGTAACTTTTCCGTAAAATACGAAAAGGGGGGTGAACTTAGTAATTCGGGTGCGCTTAGAAATCTTCTTCATTAAGTCTTTGGGCGGCAAGCACCTCCCTTTTTTCTATAAATAGGGAAGGGGGGAGCTGTTTCAAAATGTTCAAGACCCCTTTGGCTATGCATTTCGGCTATTTTGGGCAAAAAAACACGTTTTCGTGAAGAAAAATCAAGTCGAAGTACTTCCGTAACGCTTCCGTAAGCGATTCTGTGGAAATTCTTCATCGTTCTTCGTCGTTCTTCATCGTTCTTCATCCGTTCTTCGTTCGTTCTTCGTTCTTCAACGGGTAAGTTTTCGAATCCGAGACTTTCAATTCATTTCTTGTTTTGTGTACTTTCACTTTAATTTCGTTTACTTTCAGTTTTCTTTTCTTCCGTTTTTTAACGTGCTTTAACCATTTATTTAAGCCGTTTTCTCGTCTAATAAATGATAAAATGAATTTCAACCGATCATTTGTGTTGTAATCTCGTTTAATCACTGTTAAAACGAAATCTAACCGATCGTTCATGCTATAACCTCGGTTAAACCAAAAAAAGTAAAATAATAATAAAATAATCAAAATATCTTGAAAAATAATAATAAAATAATCAAAATATCTTTGAATGAAATAATAAAAAAAAATCAAAAAAATCAATTGGACGTTTTTCTTTGGAAGTTTCCTTGAATGAATTGATTAATAACCAAAGTGAAACTAAGACTAAAATCAACTCACAAATCAAGTTTTTTTCCGAAAAATCACTAAAAACCGTTTTAAGGTCCAGCGCCTTAAACGGTCCTCTTTGCTTTTATCGGTTAACATGGACCGTTCAAAAGCATAAAATCAACATGTGACTTTACCCCCGGCAAGAACTACGTAGGTCTGATTTCCTCATCGCAATTGAGGATACGTAGGAGCAAAAGCCCCGCTTTTGTCGACCACCCCAAGAGATCGTTAATGGTCCAAATGCCTTAACGTTTCTCTCCTTTCAAAAACAAGAGATCGTTAATGGTCCAATGCCTTAACGTTTCTCTCCTTTCAAAATCAAAAGACCGTTTAATGGTCCAACACCTTAAATGACCTTTTGTTCAAATAAAAAACATATTTTGCAAAAAAGACAAAAAACAAACTTAAACCAAACACTTTGTTCCGAAAGAACTACGTAGGTCTGATTTTCTCATCCCAAATTGAGGAATACGTAGGAGCAAAGGGAAACACCCTTGTCGACCACAAAAAAGAAAAAATATAAAAAGGGTATAAAGGATATAAGGACATAAAAGGGAACGTAAAAATCAAAGTCATGTTTGCACATTCGATTAAAGGCTGCCGTCCCTTGGGGCGGACGTGTGGGGTGCCAATACCTTCCCCGTGCGTAAATACAACTCCCGAACCTTTCACTTAAAAGTTCGTAGATCGCGTCTTTTCTGGTTTTTCCGACGTTTTCCTCAAATAAACGTTGGTGGCGACTCCGCGCGTATTCCTTTCGTGGAACACGCATCCTGCGAGTCACGCGTCGCCCTCCCGCCGAAGGGTAGGTTGTGACAGTTGGCGACTCCGCTGGGGACTATTTTTAGAGAGTTAGGCCATTTAATCTTGTGCAATGTTTTACCATGACTTATCCCTTTGTTGGTTTTCCTTCATTATGTTCTTATGTATATAAACTCTTTGTTGCTTTTAGTGCGTTTTAAAATGTATGCATGGGGTAAATATTTATTCATTTGATGCACACAAGCACCAACACTATTTGCACACACTATGAGTTGAAAAAGGGCCCTATACCCGGGTTCGTGGGAACATAAGGAGTGGAGGTGAATCCGTGATCATGCTAGGTCTCCGACTTGCTTGTTTACAGTGAACCCTCATCTAGAGTTTTTCTCTTTGAAAACATATTGTTGCTAGTAGTCCCTACTGCTGCAGTATGTTCTTCGAAGGGGATGATACCTCTAGAAACCATCAAGAGAGATATGACTACCTTGGGGGTTATCACTAAAAGCCTAGTTAGCTCTCTCCCTTATAGGTCCCTTAAATAGGGGCACGGAGCAAACACGCTGCGTGCCATTTTTCACACTGCCATGCATAAGTGTCATATACCCTTTTACTTATATTCAGTGAGTATTGTCATACTATGTACATTCCCGTGTTGCGCCTTTCGCATATGCATCGCACATGGGTTCTGTCTTGATCCCCTCTGTAAACAAACCAACGAAGGGTCTGTGTCACCGTTTTAAATACATACGTTGGGGCACTTTGCTACCCCTAGACGTTGTATCTAAGAAGGAGACAGTTTCTCGGGCTCCCGTATTCGTAAATTGCATCTGTGTCATATGCATTTCTTCATGCATTCATCCATTCCACCCATGATAGATGTCAGAGTTTTGATTCGCACTAGATTTTATTTCACTTTAGTAAAACATGGGATCAAGTCAAAAGCCTTCGCTTAAAAAGAGGTTCTATCAAGTCAAAATCAAGAGCTTAGAGGTCACTAGTTTAGGAGAGTTGGGGCAATTAATGGGTCAACTTCAACGGTAAGCCTTCCGCAAAGCCTATGGTAAGATTTGGGACCTAGCTAGGGTAGAAGTCTCCATGGAACCGATTGCATCCCTTTCCCAGTATTATGACCAGCCCCTAAGGTGCTTCACATTTGAGGACTTCCAGCTAGTGCCGACTGTGAAAGAGTTTGAAGAAATCCTGGGATGCCCACTGGGAGGAAGGAAGCCATATCTTTTCTCTGGGTTCTATCCCTCCATGACAAGAGTTGCCAAGGTAGTGAAAATCTCAGCACAAGAGTTGGAACGTCTAAAGCAAAACAGAAATGGAGTAGTCGGAGTACCAAGGAAGTGTTTGGAGGAAAGGGCAAAGGCCTTGGAAAATCAAGGCGAATGGGCTTTCTTTTATTGACATCTTGGCGTTTTTTATCTTTGGAGTTGTCCTCTTTCCGAATATGGAAGGGTTAGTGGACCTAGCAGCGATTGACGCTTTCCTCGCCTTTCATCATGGCAAGGAAAGCCCGGTCGTCGCCATTTTGGCCATGTATGACACGTTCGACCGGGGATGTGAAAAGAGCAGCGCAAGAATTGTTTGTTGTGCACTGGCTCTCTATGTGTGGCTGGTTTCACACCTTTTTTCTCCAAGAAGGTAGGCCCGTCTATCCGCTACAAGGTCACCGCTCGTGCGTCGAAAAGGGAAAGGGTAATTGATTCATTGCACCAAGAGGCAACAATGTGGACGGACCGATTTGCTCTTACTTTCAACAGGAGTCAAGAACTTCCCCCATTGCTAGCCAAGGCCAAAGCAGTGGCGGACACCTACTCCGTCCCCGAGGAGATCCACGGACTTCTCAGCTATTGTCAGCATATGATAGACTTAATGGACCATATGATTAGAAACCGCTAGGAAGTTTGTATTGTCGCTCAGATCTTGACTAGTTATAACTTTTTGAAAAAAATGAGTTTATCCCACGTTTTTACTCCAAAAATCAGTGCGAATCAAGTCACTCCCACATTTTATCTCTAGCATGCATTGTATGTTGGTCTCGTCCTTTGTCACGGGAAGCCGGAAGGTCCATATCACCTTCTTAATTGTACACATGGGGCACTGCGCCCCCAAATGCACAAGTAAGAAGAGATAATTTTCCGGGCTCTCGTGTCCGTAAAATGCATTCATATCATGCATCGCATAAGCATCTCTTCATAACATCATAATGAACATATCGTTCCTGCATTTGTCCGTTATCATATTCCAGCCTCACATTTTGCATGAGTCATGGCATCATCATGCATATGCGTTCAACAAACTTTTTGATCTGCAAAATTGCATACCATTTGTTTTCATGTTTGCTCATCCTTGTGTTTTCCTCTACAAAAACAAAAAAGGGGAAGCGTGAAACTTCACACTACATTCTTAGTTGCATGTGTTAGGCACCATGAGCCAACCATGTTGGGATCATAAACCCATTTCTAAAAAAAAAAAAAGCACACAACAACAAAACAAAATAATTGAACATGGTACCTAATGCATGGTTAACTAGGAAATGGTGTTTCTTCGGGCATCTCAATTTCATAATTACATTTTCCATGCATAGCTTAAAGTATGCCCGAGTCATTCATCCCTATGAGATGTTGTTGAAGTATTGGCGATCAGAATTGCCATTCCTTGGATTATAGGGTTGAACCAAGCTCATGCTTTTATAAAAAGGTTCATCAAGTCAAAATATGGAAGTAACCGTCTTGCAAAATTGGGGCAAAAGATGAATCGAGTCACATCACTGCTTCGTCTACTGCCAAACATATTTAGGATTGTTGATGTCCTTGTTACTTCCAGTTTCACCTTGACAAAGATGTCATGGACCATGTTGAAAATCTAAATTGATTCAACCCCATATCCTGCGTAAAAATTCGCAATCTTCAACTGTACATCATTCGCATACATCCATGCTTTTCATTGGTTGCATTGCTTATTGCATTCTTTCCTTGAAAAATAAAATAAAATAAAATAAAATAAACTTAATCATTGTTATAAAAAAAAAAAAACATGCTTTACGGCGTCCTCACCGAACTTGTGCTAGAGCTAGAGTAATGGGTGAAGTAGAGGAGATACAAGAGAAGATGAAGGCCGACATGGAGGCCATTAAAGAGAAAATGGCCACAATGATGGAGGCCATGATGAGCGTGAAGAAGATAATGGAAGCCAATGCGGTTGCAATTGCCGCTACCAGCGTTGTTGCTAAGGTGAACCTGATGTCCCCATCCGGCATCAACCAAATGAATCATCCAACCTCAGATATGGTAGGCAAAGATTTGGGAAGTACGGATGACCCCATGATGTGCAAATTCAAAACAAGCACGCCTTCCCGCCATATGGTTTGCCTCCCAAACTATACACCACCCAATGTGGTGTACATTCCCAATGAGGATGTCAATAACTCCACTCCCATACTCATTAAGAGCCAACAACCTCAATCTGATCATGCACATGTCTCTCGACCCATGGAGGAGACACATGAAATTCCCCACCACGATCTAGCCAACTTCGAGCCTTGCCTCGGATATGCTGCTGAAAGGCAAGCAGTTGGTGGTATACCCCTGCAAAACACTTTGGAGGGCCCTCAATATCATCCACAACCACAACCCTCACGTTCCACAGCGATTAAAAACCCTCATGACTATGGCAGGAATGGGAAAGTTGGATCATCTAGAGGAAAGGCTCAGGGCCATTGAAGGAGGTAAAGATTATGCCTTTGCTAACCTAAAAGAGTTGTTCCTAGAACCCAATATCATCACCCCTCCCAAGTTCAAGGTGCTGGACCTTGACAAGTACAAGGGGACTACTTGTCCCAAGAACCATCCAAAGATGTATTGTCAGAAGATAAGGGCATACGCAAAGATGAGGAACTGCTAATACATTTCTTCCAAGAAAGTCTTACTGGGGTAGCTGTTACCTGGTACACTAACTTGGAACCTTCTCGAGTCCATACTTGGAAGGACCTAATGGTTGCCTTCGTTAGGCAGTATCAGTATAATTTTGATATGGTTCTGGATAGGATGCAACTACAGAACATTTGCAAAAAGGGGGACGGATCTTTCAAAGAACACGCCCAAAAGGTGGAGGGATCTGGCGGCCCAAGTGGTACCCCCAATGATGGAAAGGGAGACGATAATCGTGATGGTAGACACATTATCGATACTCTACTATGAAAAGATGGTGGGCTACGCACCCTCAAAGCTTTGCGGATTTGGTCTTCGCCAGTGAAAGGATCGAAGTGGATCTGAAAAGAGGCAAATTTAATCATCCTGCTTAGACGAATGAGAAAACTGGGGCAAATAAAGAGGGTGAGGATGAGGGAGAAACCCATGCTGTGACTGCCATTCCTATACGGCCAAGTTTCCCACCAAACCCAACAATGTCATTACTCAGTCAATAACAAACCACCTCCTTACTCACCACCCAGTTATCCACAAAGGCCATCCCTAAATCAACCACAAAGCCTGTCTACCGCACTTCCAATGACGAAGACCACCTTTAGCACAAACCAAAAAAAACACCAACCAAGAAATGAATTTTGCAGCGAAAAGCCTGTAGGATTCACCCCAAATTCCGGTGTCATATGCTAACTTGCTCCCATATCTACTTGATAACGCAATGGTAGCCATAACCCCTGCTAGGTTCCCTCAAACCCCCATTTTTCTGAGGATATGACTCGAACGCAACATGTGCATATCGTGGGGGAGCCCTGGGGCATTCCATTGAGCACTGTATGACCCTCAGGCGTAAGGTGCAAGGTCTAATTGATGCGGGCTGGCTGAAATTTGAGGAGAATCGCGTGTAAATCCTGACATTGACAAGAGATGCCACACATGGGGAAATTTTGAAAACTGTTGTTAGATGTCTCTAATGACTCATCAGGATTTTCAAGTGCAAGCCATTGGTCAGTTTGCTCAAGCGACCTGTGCTCCTGAGTGTTGACTTCCAAGACTGTTCAATCAGAGATTACTCGTCTTGCACGTTGGTGGGGGTGCCGTAAAACAACGAGTAAAGTTCAAAACAAATAAGTTTCAAAATAAAAAAATAAGTTTCAAAATAAAAAAAAAATAAAAAGGCATTTGATTGACTGTGTTTTCAAGTAAAAATATAGACGTTCATGTGACTTCATTTTATCATTCCAGAAAGTTTGTCTTCTTAGAGAAGCGAGTTGTCAAGAATAGGATGTTGGACAAATGGCCTCAGTTACCTTAAGAAAAAGGGGGGTTGAATTAAGATGCAAAGACTATTCCCCAATTGAACTATCACTCTTTCTTTTTGGATTAACAATGCACCCTTAACATGAATTACTCAAAAGACAAATCAAAATAAACTTCTTTAAAGCAAAAGATAAATAGCAATAAAAGAAGTTTAAAGGAAGAGAGGAATGCAAACTTGATTTATACTGGTTCGGCCACTTCCCGCGCCTACGTCCAGTCCTCAAGAAACCCACTTGAGATTTTCCACTCTCTTTGTAAAACTCCTTTTACAAAGTCTGAACCACACAGGGACAACCCTTCCCTTGTGTTCAAGAATCCTCTACAATAAGAGACTCTCAGTCTCTTAATCCCTTTTCAGAAGTAAGAAGAAGAGAAGAAGAATTCTCTCTTAAAAGGGATAGATTGTACAATGAAGACCAATCAAAATTCCTTATTGAATATGCAAGTGGTTGACCAAGGAATCTTTTTGAGAGGATAAGACAGTTCAGTTCAGAAAAACTCTTAATCTTTTGAGAGGATAAACTTTGTGGGCAATGAAAACTCTCTTTAAATTCGTGTTTCCAAGTCACCTTTGATGGCCATTCATAAACCATTTGAATAGATGTGACTCTTGGAAATTATTTTCTGAAAATCTCCTCTGGTAATCGATTACCGGAGAGCAAATCTCAATTTGAAATGATAGAATTCTTTGGTCAAACCTTTTGTTTTTTCAATTTGGAAACTTCTTCCAAAAGATTCTAGAAATCAACTTGATCATATATCTTGACTTTCTTGGATTCTTGTCTTGAATAAAACTTAGAAGCACTTGATCCTTTAGCATCATCAAGACATCAAAACATCTTGCTTCTACATAGGAGTCATTTGACTTAATCCATCAGCTGAAAAATCCTTCAACTATTTCTCGTCCTTGGAAAATTCTTTTTGCAAGAATCAATTGCGTCTTTCATTCTTCCTCACTACGAGGTTGTGAAAACAAGACAACAATTGGTACCTCTAAGCCCTACACTGGGGCAATGAAAGGCCCCATGCATAAACCTCAAACGAACCTAGGGGCAGATTAGAAGTTCTCACTCAATAGGTTCCCAGCTACAAGGTCATGACGAAAGACAACGATTGGTACCTCAAAGCCTTACACTGGGGCAATGAGGGGCACCGTGCATGGGCCTCAAGTGAACATAGGGGCCGATCAAAAGTTCTCACCCATCGATGTTTTTAACAAAAAAAAGGGACAAACCCTAGGATTTCAATGGATTGATTAAACATCAAACGACTCCATTGCCGTCACTCCAAAATGGTCAAGTGACTAAATCAAAAAGAACATACACTCTGAGGGAGTTCCCGGAGAGATTTGCAAAAAGATAGGATGAGGTTGCATGAATTATCACCTTTTTCAAAAAGGCAGTCAATCTGTGTTTTCCAAAAAAAAAAAAAAAAAATCAAATCAAAATCAAAATCACAAAATAGGGAAAGAATGCCATGAACATTGTACAACTTTCCATTACATTGCATTGTTTCATATAAAGTCTGCATTTACCCAAATTTCACAACAAAGGTTGCATGCATTTGCATCCCTCAAAATCATGTTAACTACATAGATTCCCTACATCTAAATGTCCAAATCTTTTGAATTTGGGATGACCGGCTCTCTCAATGAGTCGATCTCTTGCTTTCTCATAAGGGTGGACCCTTGGGTACTAGTTACCCTCACCGTTGAGAGGACTACACGTCCTCGCCTTGAGAGGACTACACGTCCTCACCATCGGAGGGCTGCACGCCCTCACCTCCAGAGGACTACATGTCCTCGCCTTGAGTGGGCTACACGTCCTCGCCAACAGAGGGCTGCACGCCCTCACCTCCAGAGGACTATACATCCTCGCCTTGAGAGGGTTGCATGCCCTCGCCTTTAGAGGACTACGCGTCCTCACTTTCAGTGTGCTCCACATCCGCACCTTAAGAGAATTTAAGGTCCTCTATCCTTAAATGCTTAACCAAGACTTGCACTCCCGGTTAAGGGACCAGTAGTTTCCTTTTAACGGTTCCTGGGCCACCCCCTGATATTGGAGGACGGCCAACTGTGCGAGCACAACCAGAGAGGGAGGCTATCACACAGCTACTATGCATACCGGGGCAAGATTTTACCCGTGCCGCTGCAAAGAGACGAGTGCGGATCATGCGCACCAACATGACCACTCTTACACAGATATAGATGACATTGCTACTTAGCAGCATTCTGCCCAGCGACCGCAATGCCAATCTCTCCTTGCAAAAGTATCAGTTGGTCTGTGTCGTCCCGACATGGGTAAGTATGCATATAGTTCAACTGATTTCTGATACCATCTATTGTTTGCAGGGATCGCACCCACAAAGACACCCAGTGGACCCGAAAAAGTGAAACAGGGCCCTGGGGTTTTCTGCTCTGGTTACGGGCCTCTATCAGTCCTACAGGGTGCCCGTACCCCCCCGGCAAGGTCACGTCATCATAGGTAAGTATGCACATCGCTCAACTGATTTCTGATTTTATCTATTGTTTGCAGGGATCGCGCCTGCAAGACACCCAGTGGACCCGAATAAGTCCAACAGGGTCTTGGAGTTGTCAAGCTCTAATTACGGGTCTCTGTCAGTTCTACAGAGTACCTGTCACCTCCAGCAAGGGCATCAGGCCCCCTACTAATCGAGCTTTCATCAAGAAGTACTGCGTCTCCAGGCAGGCGCAGGGCGAAACACCACAGCAACCTGGGGATGGCCGGCAGCGGGCAACAGACGCACCGCCATCACCTCTAGAGTTCACCTCAGCTCATCCACAAAAAGGTTAGAGCGTTGCTTACGACCCATGGCCGACCAATAAGCGACCAAGTCCAAAGCCAAAGGTAAGCAAAGTACTAGGTCCGTGACCTACAAGCCATCATGCGTCCAGCTCAAGACGTTAAAGAAGCGCTACTAGGAGGCAACCTAGTACCTTTTGAATCTATGCTTGTTATTTGATCACTTTTTATAGTAGGACGCACCTAGTTGCTCATGATCCTAGGAATTTAAATAAAACAAGCGCAAGCTCGGAAGGTAGTCATACCTCACAAAATATATATATGTATGTTTAGGTAGAAAGATACCTTAGATATGCATGTATGTAACAAAAAAATACTTCACAAAATATATATATGTATGTTTAGGTAGAAAAATACCTTAGATATGCATGTATGTAAACAAAAAAATACTTCACAAAATATATATATGTATGTTTAGGCAGCAAGATACCTTAGATATGCATGTACGTAGCAAAAAGATACCTCACAAAATATATATATGTATGTTTAGGTAGCAAGATACCTTGGATATGCATGTATATAGCAAAAATACCTCACAAAAATATACACATGTTTAGGTAGCAAAATACCTCATGAAAAAAAAAAGGAAAAAAAAAAAAAACAAAAACAAACAAGAAAAAGAAATAACAAATAAAAAAAGGAAAAAGAGAGAAAAAAGAAAAATAAGTTGTCTAGCTGAAAAACCAACATGCTTTTGAAAAGAGATGACTTCCAACTTTTCTTTGAAGAAAAATTCGCTGATCATAGCTAGTTTTTGGAAAAAAAAATGTGTGTACACCTGAAGGGTGAATGCTGTGAAATTTTCCCGGACGCCCGAAATGGACTTGGATGAATGCACAAATGGATAAAAGAACATATTTTGGAAACATTGGATTGACTAAAATAGAGGAAATGAATCCTGAGCCCTAGCATCACATGACCATAAAAATTTGACACTTGAGTGTCCACATAGGTGCATGCATGATCAGTTTTGCATGAAGTTTCCAAATCATCATTTTTGCATTTGTGTCATGGAAATAGTGTGGGGCATCCCTTTTATCCTTGAACCAAACCAAACCCCGACATGTATCATGTCTAGCCATTCTACAAACCTTGAGCCAAAATCCTGACTCACCATAAACCTTGACCTAGGGTGAGAATGTCAATCCTTACCCTCGGAAGCAAAAAAGAAAAGAAGGAAAATTTCCAATCAAAGAGAAAGCAAAAAAAGAAAAGAAAGGAAATTCCCAATCAAAGAGTGGGAGAAAGCAAAAAGAAAAGAAAGAAAATTCCCAATCAAAGAATGGGAGAAAGTAAAAAAAAAAAAAAAAAAAGAAGAAGAAGGAGGAAAGAAAGCCCCTGATCGGGGATCTAAGGAAAAATAGAAGGAATATGCAGAGAGGTCTTTGGACCGGACAATATCTGAACAATACAGAATTGTCACCAAATGAACGAAAAAAGAAGGAAAGGGAACCACGCCCTAAAATAGTCTTCTCCCTTTGATTACCAACCAAAATCCCGTGCGCTAGCGACTTTTTTTTTCTCGCCCCGCACTAAACAAAAACAGAAAAAGAAAAAAGCCAGAAAAATCAAAAGCCAAAAACACACAAAAGCCGAAAGAAGAAACCCACCAAAAGAACCCATTCCCAAGGGAAGTCCTATTGATCCGTGATCACGCATGTAATTTTTGATTTGATAGGAAATAATTTGCAAAGTCAAGTCATGACATATCTATGGTTCGGAATTAGGATGAAACACTTACCTGTGCGAGATTGATACACTTTGAGTGGATTTCTTCTATTTTTGTCGAACCCAGTGTTTCCTCTAAATGGTCATTTAGAAACAAAATGCTAACATCCAAAATCTCATTTATGGTTACGGGAGATTTCATCAGCAGACTCTCCTTCCCCGGTAGACGCATTGTTTTTCACTCAAAAAAGCATATGCTGCTCTAAATCAGTTGGAATATTTGTCTCTTTGCTAAAGCATGTTTGCATTTTAGTGGAGAAAACACCGAGACTTTTTCAAGTCTCACAAGTTATCCAGAACTACGTAGGTCTGAGTTCCTCATTGGAGGATACGTAGGAGCAAGAGCCTTGCTTTTGTCGGCCGCCCCATAATCTTTGTCATACTGACCCTGAGGTCATGTGACGTGCACCCTTGTATCATCCAGAGGCGGCGGGCCCGATGATACGCGAAGATACCTTACGGTTATCCGCACCCTTTTGTCATCCAGAGGCGGCGGGCCCGATGACAAGCAGAGACCAAGTTTGGTCATTCTGCACCCTTGTATCATCCAGAGGCGGCGGGCCCGATGATACGCGGAGATACCTTACGGTTATCCGCACCCTTTTGTCATCCAGAGGCGGCGGGCCCGATGACAAGCAGAGACCAAGTTTGGTCATTCTGCACCCTTGTATCATCCAGAGGCGGCGGGCCCGATGATACGCGGAGATACCTTACGGTTATCCGCACCCTTTTGTCATCCAGAGGCGGCGGGCCCGATGACAAGCAGAGACCAAGTTTGGTCATTCTGCACCCTTGTATCATCCAGAGGCGGCGGGCCCGATGATATGCGGAGATACCTTACGGTTATCCGCACCCTTTTGTCATCCAGAGGCGGCGGGCCCGATGATACGCGGAGATACCTTACGGTTATCCGCACCCTTTTGTCATCCAGAGGCGGCGGGCCTGATGACAAGCAGAGACCAAGTTTGGTCATTCTGCACCCTTGTATCATCCAGAGGCGGCGGGCCCGATGATACGCGGAGATACCTTACGGTTATCCGCATCCTTTTGTCATCCAGAGGCGGCGGGCCCGATGACAAGCAGAGACCAAATTTGGTCATTCTGCACCCTTGTATCATCCAGAGGCGGCGGGCCCGATGATACGCGGAAATACCCGAGTGGTTATCCGTATAAACATTCTTTTGCTATCTGTAAGACAGAACGCTTGATAGCATGCAGAGGCTGACATAGTCTTCTGCACCTTTTGTTCCTCCGGGAACAACAAGTCATTTACATGCGGAAATTTCATGGTCACCCGCGACTCTCGTCAACCGAGAGGAGCGAAATTAGTGTCATACACTAATTTTCGTCCGGGTACCTTTGCTTGATGACATGCGACCTTTCTTTGGTCCTTGTGAGGTGCTTGGCACCCATCGTTAGGCAATTTGTGAAAATCCAGGAACGACAAGTCATGGTCACCCGCGACTCTCGTCAACCGAGAGGAGCGAAATTAGTGTCATACACTAATTTTCGTCCGGGTACCTTTGCTTGATGACATGCGACCTTTCTTTGGTCCTTGTGAGGTGCTTGGCACCCATCATTAGGCAATTTGTGAAAATCCGGGAACGACAAGTCATGGTCACCCGTGACTCTCGTCAACCGAGAGGAGCGAAATTAGTGTCATACACTAATTTTCGTCCGGGGACCTTTGCTTGATGACATGCGACCTTTCTTTGGTCCTTGTGAGGTGCTTGGCACCCATCATTAGGCAATTTGAGAAATTCCGGGAACGACAAGTCATGGTCACCCGCGACTCTCGTCAACCGAGAGGAGCGAAATTAGTGTCATACACTAATTTTCGTCCGGGGACCTTTGCTTGATGACATGCGACCTTTCTTTGGTCCTTGTGAGGTGCTTGGCACCCATCATTAGGCAATTTGTGAAAATCCGGGAACAACAAGTCATTTGCATGTGGAGATTTTATGGTCACCCGCGACTCTCGTCAAATCGAGAGGAACGAAATTAGTGTCTTATCTTTACTTTCCTTTTATCTCCAATAAAAGACAAGTAAAGAGGGGCAATTGTCATACCCTAATTTCGTCCGGGGACCTTTGCTTGATGACATGCGACCTTTCTTTGGTCCTTGTGAGGTGCTTGGCATCCATCATTGGGCAATTTGTGAAATTCCAGGACATGCCGAAAAACCAAAAAAATATATTGATGCACAATCCGTAAGTTTCCGTGACACACCGGAAATCAAATGGAAGCATCGTTGCATAATTAAGTGAGGTTCCGTAACATTCCGTAAGTCAAAAGGGGGATGATTATGTAATCCGCAAGGTTCCGTAACATTACGGAAAGAAAACAAGTATCGTTACGAGATTCGTAAGTTTCCGTAACTTTACGAAAAAAGAATCACCAAAAAAGGTAAGGGGGTGAACTTATCAAGATAGGGGTGTAAATAGCAATTCAAATCTAGGCCCTTCTAGAACATTTTGGAAGTTGGGTTGCTTAAGGAGGAAGCAACTGGGCGGCAAGCTCCTCCACGTTTTTGAAAAATGGTTTTCGGGGCTTCCGCGGCTTCCGTAATACTTCCGTAAAATTTCCGAAAACCTTGGGTAAGCATATTCCACTTAACATTGGTGAAAGGGAAGAGAAAAAAGATGAAAATCAAATTCGAAAACAGTTCCGTAAGGCTTCCGTAACTTTTCCGTAAAATACGAAAAGGGGGGTGAACTTAGTAATTCGGGTGCGCTTAGAAATCTTCTTCATTAAGTCTTTGGGCGGCAAGCACCTCCCTTTTTTCTATAAATAGGGAAGGGGGGAGCTGTTTCAAAATGTTCAAGACCCCTTTGGCTATGCATTTCGGCTATTTTGGGCAAAAAAACACGTTTTCGTGAAGAAAAATCAAGTCGAAGTACTTCCGTAACGCTTCCGTAAGCGATTCTGTGGAAATTCTTCATCGTTCTTCGTCGTTCTTCATCGTTCTTCATCCGTTCTTCGTTCGTTCTTCGTTCTTCAACGGGTAAGTTTTCGAATCCGAGACTTTCAATTCATTTCTTGTTTTGTGTACTTTCACTTTAATTTCGTTTACTTTCAGTTTTCTTTTCTTCCGTTTTTTAACGTGCTTTAACCATTTATTTAAGCCGTTTTCTCGTCTAATAAATGATAAAATGAATTTCAACCGATCATTTGTGTTGTAATCTCGTTTAATCACTGTTAAAACGAAATCTAACCGATCGTTCATGCTATAACCTCGGTTAAACCAAAAAAAGTAAAATAATAATAAAATAATCAAAATATCTTGAAAAATAATAATAAAATAATCAAAATATCTTTGAATGAAATAATAAAAAAAAATCAAAAAAATCAATTGGACGTTTTTCTTTGGAAGTTTCCTTGAATGAATTGATTAATAACCAAAGTGAAACTAAGACTAAAATCAACTCACAAATCAAGTTTTTTTCCGAAAAATCACTAAAAACCGTTTTAAGGTCCAGCGCCTTAAACGGTCCTCTTTGCTTTTATCGGTTAACATGGACCGTTCAAAAGCATAAAATCAACATGTGACTTTACCCCCGGCAAGAACTACGTAGGTCTGATTTCCTCATCGCAATTGAGGATACGTAGGAGCAAAAGCCCCGCTTTTGTCGACCACCCCAAGAGATCGTTAATGGTCCAAATGCCTTAACGTTTCTCTCCTTTCAAAAACAAGAGATCGTTAATGGTCCAATGCCTTAACGTTTCTCTCCTTTCAAAATCAAAAGACCGTTTAATGGTCCAACACCTTAAATGACCTTTTGTTCAAATAAAAAACATATTTTGCAAAAAAGACAAAAAACAAACTTAAACCAAACACTTTGTTCCGAAAGAACTACGTAGGTCTGATTTTCTCATCCCAAATTGAGGAATACGTAGGAGCAAAGGGAAACACCCTTGTCGACCACAAAAAAGAAAAAATATAAAAAGGGTATAAAGGATATAAGGACATAAAAGGGAACGTAAAAATCAAAGTCATGTTTGCACATTCGATTAAAGGCTGCCGTCCCTTGGGGCGGACGTGTGGGGTGCCAATACCTTCCCCGTGCGTAAATACAACTCCCGAACCTTTCACTTAAAAGTTCGTAGATCGCGTCTTTTCTGGTTTTTCCGACGTTTTCCTCAAATAAACGTTGGTGGCGACTCCGCGCGTATTCCTTTCGTGGAACACGCATCCTGCGAGTCACGCGTCGCCCTCCCGCCGAAGGGTAGGTTGTGACATGTCTTAATGTAGTTCTGGTCAAGTTTAGTCCAACAAGAGGGATCTGAGGATGATGCTTGGCTAGGATTAGGCTAAACATGCATGAGACATCGGGGTTTAGCAGTGCAAGAGACATCATAGAACATATAAACATTGTTAGGTAGAGAACATCTTTAATATCATCAATCATCCAGTAGGAAGACCAACACGTTCCTTATCTGTCTTCACACACCACTACTCACGTGATTTACTGTTGAATAGTTTAGTTTACATACCTGTCCATACCACGCACCAAACTTTCATCCAAAGGAGCTTATTTACTGAACCACAACTTTACCAAGTAAAACAAGTTCCCCGAGAGTTTGATACTCGATATTCACTTATCGTTTTATACTACTTGCGCGATCCGGTGCACTTGCCGGCCGTCGAACACCAAGCGAGCTGATGGCCTCAACCAGAAGCAACCTTGGTCGCCCAGGCGAGCTGTTGCTTCCTCCAAAAGATTCCTGATTGGCCCAGATGGGCCCAGGGCTGAGGAACACCCCCTAAATTGATCAGTTCACCCCCATTTTGAGTTTTTTTTGGCTTATTTCTTTCCAAAACATTGCGAAACTTTACGTGTTACACGGCGATGAGTGTTAAGCATCTTAATTTGGTTTTAAGCAGCTCAACGTGACCGGAAAAAATCCGCATGTCAACAAACAATTGTCCCTGGACGAAATTAGGGTATGACAGGGTCAAGTCGGGAAAATTGCTCGGTTTTATCGTAAACCAGAAAGGGATAGAGGTGGACCCGGACAAGGTGAAGGCCATCCTTGAAAAGCCCGAGCCTCACACTGAGAAGCAAGTCCATGGTTTCTTGGGATGCTTGAATTATATAGCGAGGTTCATATCGCATCTAACCGCTACTTGCAAGCCTCTCTTTAAGCTATTGCGCAAGAACCAGTCCGTCGAATGGAACAACGACTGCCAAGTGGCGTTCAGAAGGATCAAGCGATGCCTTATGAATCCTCCTGTCCTTGTGCCACTAGTGCCTAGAAGACCCTTTATCCTATATATGACTATGTTGGATGAGTCGATGGGGTGTATGCTGGGGCAGCATGACAAGTCCGGAAAAAGGGAATGGACTATCTATTACTTAAGCAAGAAGTTCATGACATGTGATATGAACTACTTTTTGCTTGAAAGGACATGTTGTGCCTTGGTGTGGGCAGCCCATCATCTAATGCAGTACATGCTGAGCTACATCACTTGGTTGGTGTCTAAGATGGACCCAATCAAGTACATATTTGAAAAGCCCGGTCTCACTGAACGAATCACTCGGTGGCAGGTCCTGCTGTTAGAATTTGACATTGTTTATGTCATTTAAAAGGCGATAAAGGGAAGCGCCTTGGCAGATTACCTAGCTCAACAACCCATCAATGACTACCAACCTATGCATCCGGAGTTCCCGGACGAGGACATCATGACCTTGTTCGAGGAGGAGGTGGAGGATGAAGATAGGGACAAATGGATAGTGTGGTTAGACGGCGTGTCCAACGCACTTGGACTTGGGGCGGTTTTGCTTATTCCTGACGATCAATGCATACCCTTCACAACTAGGTTGGGTTTTGACTGCACGTACAACATGGCCGAGTATGAGGCGTGCGCCCTCGAGATCCAAGCGGTAATCGACTTCAAAGTCACATTGCTCAAACTATATGGAGACTCGGCCTTGGTAATCCACCAGTTGAGAGGAGAATGTGAGATTAGGGATCATAAATTGATACCCTACCAGGCATACATCAAGAAGCTGACAAAGTTCTTCGATGACATATCCTTCCACCACATTCCTAGAGAGGAGAATCAAATGGCCGATGCACTTGCCACTCTAGCATCCATGTTTCAGCTGACCCTACATAGGGACTTTCCATACATCAAATTCAGATGTCGCGGCAAGCCTGCACATTGCTGCTTAATAGAAGAAGAGCAAGATGGTAAACCCTAGTACTTCGATATCAAGCAATACATCAAAGACAAGGAGTACCCACAGGAGGCTTTCGACAATGACAAAAGGACCTTATGAAGGTTTGCAGCTGGTTTTTTCCTGAGTGGAGATATCTTGTACAAGAGGAACCATGATATGGCTTTGCTCTGATGTGTGGACGCCAGGGAGGCTGAGCAGATGCTAGTGGAAGTGCATGAGGGATCCTTTGAAACACATGCCAATGGACATGCCATGGCCCGGAAGATTCTGAGGGCAGGGTATTACTGGCTCACCATGGAAAATGATTGTTGTATACATGTGAGAAAATGCCACAAGTGCTAGGCATTCGCGGACAATGTCAATGCTTTGCCCGTGCCTTTGAATGTCTTGGCAATGCCTTGGCCATTCTCTATGTGGGGAATAGACGTGATTGGAGCTATTGAGCCGAAGGCTTCGAACGGACATCGCTTCATTTTGGTTGCGGTCGACTACTTCACCAAATGGATCGAAGCGGCTTCATATGCCAGTGTGACTAGGAGCGTGATGGTCAGGTTCATCAAGAAAGAGATAATCTGCAGATATGGGTTGCCCAGGAAGATTATCACTGATAATGCCACCAATTTGAACAATAAAATGATGAAGGAAATATGTGAGGATTTCAAGATCTAATATCATATTTCCACGCCTTATAGGCCCAAGAGGAATGGGGCAGTTGAGGCTGCTAACAAGAACATCAAGAAGATAGTTCAGAAGATGACCGTGTCATACAAGGATTGGCACGAGATGCTTCCTTTTGCGTTGCATGGTTATCGAACCTCGGTATGCACATCAACTAGGGCAACTCCATTCTCTTTGGTGTACGGGGTGGAGGTTATGCTTCCATTTGAAGTAGAGGTTCCCTCTTTGAGGATTCTGGCCGAGTCAGGGTTAGAAGAGCCAGAATAGGCCCAAGCAAGCTTTGATCAACTAAATCTTGTAGAAGGAAAGAGGTTGGCCTCCATGAGACATGGACATTTGTATCAAAGCCGGGAAAAGAACGTTTTCAACAAGAAGGTATGCCCATGCAAGTTCAGCAAAGGGGATCTCATCTTGAAGAAAGTATCCCAAGCACAAAAGGATCACTAGGGGAAATGGGCTCCGAATTATGAAGGACCTTTTGTCATGAAGAAGGCATTTTCAGGAGGAGCATTGTTGCTTTCCAGCATGGACAATGAAGAGTTGCCTTCACCCGTGAATTCCAATATTGTCAAACGATATTATGCTTAGTACTTGGGGCAGCTAAAGGGTTCAATATATGATTGTTCTCCAAAGACTCATTGGGATCTCCCAAGTTTTCTGATCCTTTGTAAACCATGATCGCAACATTAATAAACATTGAATTGATGATTTGTGTTTTAATTTCCTGTGTTTTGTTTTTACTTCTTAAGAACCTACACTTTCAATTTTGCCCACTGAATCCAGAGCCATTTGGCTCCATCAAAGGGGTGTCGTAAGCGTTTACGTAAAATTGAACATAATAACATTTTTTTAATTATTTCACTTAAACTTCCTAATCATAAGCATGCATGCATTTGCATCTTATCATCCTATGGATCGGAGGATAAATAATGATTCATTTTGAGTAGTGATCAATATCACACCAAAGTTGGAACACGGGTAAGTGGAAGGTAATATTGGTATTTCGTGGTGTCGTTTCACATTTACTGTGTGATGCCATTTCCTTTATTCAAGAGGTTAGGGGCAGGTACGAGCAGGTGCTAGGCTCATGATCAACAAATCATCATCCCACGTCTGGCTCAAGACGTTAAAGAAGCGCTCCTAGGAGGCAGCCTGATGTGAACCTGAGTAGGAGCGGATCGTTTGATACAGGCTACGGAGATTTGGATGACGCCACTTCCAGTGAAGGAAGATAAGTTAGGGTAGACGCCACAAGGATTACCTTGATAAGTCTAAGATTGGTTCAACAAGGAACCCAGAGAGAAACTCTCACCAAATTTTATCAAATGCCAAAAGTTTCTTATTGAAAACAAAAACCAATACTTATAGTGTATCTGAACAAAAAGATAAAAATAGACATAAGCCTTCTAAACAATTTGGGCCAAAATTACAATAAATAAAAATTATAACTAAAAAACATATTTAACTTGGGCCTTCAGTTATAATTAATAGTCTTGGTAGTGCCTCTACCTCTGGGCCTTCATCTTTCTCCACTTGGGCCTTCATCCTTCTCCACTTGGGGGCTTTGTCCTTCTCCACTTGGGCCTTTAGCCTTCATTTGGCTAGTTTCAGGATTCTCATCATTCCCTCCTTCTTGGAAAACATTTGCCCTCAAATGTCCAGGATCGTCATCGGGTTCAAGTACCACTTCCTTCCTTTTCTTGTTGGCTTGCTTGGCATAGCTTTCATTCTTCTTTGCAATTTGCACCTTCAGTTGGTCATACAATCTTTTCACATACTCAACTTTGGCCTGTGCATCCTTATGCTGAGTCTCTTGGGGCTTGTTGTTGTAAGTTGGCCTGTTAGGCAATGAAGCTTCTGGAAGGTGATCAACTTGATGTTCTATGCTTCTTGAAGGTGGCAGTCCATGAGGAATCTCCTTGGGAAAGACATCTTTAAATTCTAGCAATAAGGGTTGAACACTAGGAGAAACATAAATAGTTAACTGATTAGAATTATCACTCTCTCTCTCTCTCTCTTGTGTATCACTCCATCTCTCAAGTGTATCACTCTTCCTTTTTCTATTCCTTTGTGATGCCTCACTATTGTCTCTCTCTTGTTCTCTCTTTTCTCTCCTTCTGATTTGGTTATCACACACTTCTCTGAAGGATAGAGGTTTATGAATAATTTTCTGGTCATGGTGCTGGAAAGAAATCTTGTTGGTGAAGCCATCATGCACTGCTTTGGTGTCCTGTTCAATGTTGGCCCTCACTAGTGCCATCTCCATCTCCTTGTCCTCAACAATCAAACTTCCCTGGGATAACCTCTGGAGTTTCTGTCGCATGGTTCTACTGTAGCTAGTTGGAACATACCTCTTTCACATAACCCTTCTCATCTCAGTCCATATCTCCCGCCCTTCTTCTCTCTTCATCTCTCTTTGATTTTTCTTCCACCAAACAAGGGCATAGTTTGAGAATGTAGCTGCTGCTAACTTCACCTTCTGCTCTTCCGAATAATCATTGTAGGAGAATGCGTGCTGAATCTTCATCTCCCAAGTAAGGTAGGCGTCTGGGTCACTCCTGCCTTTAAAAGAGGATACATTGAGTTTTACTCCCTCAATTTTGTCTTGCCCCTCTATTCGGTTCGATCCATCATTGACCCTTCTGTTGCCACCTTAAGGTCTCCCAGCATTTGGATTCATTTGGTGCTCTAGTCCTTCTATTCGCCAGTAGAGCTCTTCATTGTTACGTTTCAACAAACGTTGCATTTGTGTAGTCATCGCGTCCTGTAATAAGCGCTGAAATCCGTCCAGTTGATGATATACACCACCATTGTCACCAGCTCCCGCCATGATTAAGGAACAAAGAATTTTGCAGTAATTTTTAAAAAATAAAATTCAGGACCTCACCGCACTCTACTCACGTGTTTCTCTCTTTGATGGTAGTTCACTCGTGTTTGATGCTCTCAATAGGCTTTTGTGTAATGTATTCCCTCTTGCCTTTTACCACTCGTGTTTCCTCTTAAATTCCTGGATGGACCAAATTAGACACACAAGGTAATATAAAATAAAAGGAAAGGCAATATAATGATTACAGACAAATTTGATTTGGGATAACAACTTGGACTTGATTTGGATAATAATATATTAGATTGGATTTGGATAACAGATTAGCTTTAATTTGGGTAACAGATATGATAACAAATAAGATATTAGATAGGATAATAGATAAGATATTAGATAGGATAACAAATAAGATATTAGATAGAATAACAAATAAGATATTAGATAGGATAGCAGATAAGATATTAGATAGGATAACAAATATGAAAACAGATAGGACAAGTAAACTTCAAATGCTCATAACTTTTGCTATGGTTGTCCGTTTGAGGCCCACTATATATCAAAACGCTCAGAATTCAGAGTAGAATCTAGATAAAGGGATTTGATCCACGATTTTATTTCCAAAAAAAAAATACCTCTAAATTCCTCAATTTCGTGTTCAAAGATCAAACACCCAAATCTCTTCCAAACTTTGTTTTTTTGCAACTGTTTCCTTTTTTTTGTCTTTCTTTCTTCTTTTTTTTCGTTCTTTTTTTTTCTCTTTTTTTGTTTTTTTTTTCAGACATCCAGCTATTAGAATTCGTTCAATAGGCAATCATCATTAGGCAAATTTGACAATTTAGCAATTCGGCGATTAGGCAATTTTTACCCTAAACAGAATTCGAATAGGCTGAAACAAAAGTTATGAACAAAAGACAGAATACAATATGATAGGCACAAGAACAAGAAACAAGAACTCAAATAGATATTTTTTTTGACACAAAGTCTGAAAGACACAAGAAACAAGAACAAAAACGTGACAAGAACAAGAACAAGAATGCAAATAACAGAACACAAGACGCAAACAAGAACGAAACAAGATGTAAACAAGAATGCAAATAACAGAACAAGGACAAAAACACAAACCTAGACAAATTACAAAGAAAAAAATAGGATAGGATAGGATAGAACCTGTATCAAGAGCTGAAGCTTTGATACCAGATGATGTGAACCTGACTAGGAGCGGATCATTTGATACAGGCTACAGAGTTTTTGTATGACGCCACTTTCAGTGAAGGAAGATAAGTCAGGGTAGATGCCACAAGGATTACCTTGATAAGTATGAGATTGGTTCAACAAGGAACCCAGAGAGAAGCTCTCACCAAATTTTATGAAAATGCCAAAAGTTTTCTTATTGAAAACAAAAACCAATACTTATAGTGTATCTGAACAAAAAGATAAAAATAGACATGGGCCTTCTAAACAGTTTAGGCCAAAATTACATTAAATAAAAATTATAACTAAAAAACATATTTAACTTGGGTCTTCAAATTAGTTTGGGCCTTCAGCAATAATTAATAGTCTTGGTAGTGCCTCTGCCTCTGGGCCTTCATCTTTCTCCACTTGGGCCTTCATCCTTCTCCACTTCTCAACTTGCTGTTTTTGAATGATAAAGGGCACAAAATTTTTCTCTGCGCGTTTATCACCCAACTTGTGAAATCTGAATGACAAAGGGCGTAGAATTTGTATCTACGCGTTTACCACCCAACTTGCTGTTTCTGAATGATAAAGGGCGCAGAATTTGCCTCTGCACATTTACTCACTCAGCTTGTTGTTCCTGAATGATAAAGGGCGTAGAATCTACATCTACGCATTTACCCACTCAGCTTGTTGTTCCTGAATGATAAAGGGCGCAGAATCTGTCTCTGCGCGTTTACCCACTCAGGTTGTTGTTCTTGAATGATAAAGGGCGCAAAATCTGTCTCTGCGCGTTTACCCACTCAGGTTGCTTTTCTTGAATGATAAAGGGCGCAGAATTCGTTTGTGCGCGTTTACCCACTCAAACTAGCTATCATGCTTTGAGTCTTATAGATAGCAAAGGAAAGTTTTAAACGGATAACCACTCGGGTATCTCCGCATGTCACGTGACTCCAGTGTCAGTATGACAGAATTTGTCTGCGCGGAAGATGACGTAAATCTTCGCGTGTCAACGGGCTTGTTGGCCGCGATTGACAAAGGGTGCAGAAGACGACGTTAGTCTCTGCGTGCTATCATGCTTTGAGTCTTAGAGATAGCAAAAGAAAGTTTAAACGGATAACCACTCGGGTATTTCCGCATGTCACGCGACTCCAGTGTGAGTGTGACAGAATTTGTCTGTGCAGAAGATGACGTAAATCTCTGCGTGTCAACGGGCTTGTTGGCCGCGATTGACAAAGGGCGCAGAAGACGACGTTAGTCTTTGCATGCTATCATGCTTTGAGTCTTAGAGATAGCAAAGGAAAGTTTAAACGGATAACCACTCGGGTATCTCTGCATGTCACGTGAATCCAGTGTCAGTATGATAGAAATTGTGGGGGCGGCCGACAAAAGCGAGGTTCTTGCTCCTACGTATCCTCAATGAGGAACTCAGACCTACGTAGTTCTGGATAACTTGTGAGACTAAAAATAGTCTCGATGTTTTCTTCACTAAAATGCGAACATGCTTTAGTAAAGAGACAAAACTTCCAACTGATCAGAGCAACATATTTTTTGGATGAAAAACAATGTGTCTACCAAGGAAGGAGAGTACACAGAGGAAATCTTCTTGTAACCATAAATGAGATTTTGGATGTTAGCATTTCGCTTCTAAATGAGCATTTAGAGGAAACACCGGGTTCAACAAAAATAGAAGAAAATCACTCAAAGTGTATCAATCTCACACAGGTAAGTGTTTCATCCTTATTCCGAACCATAGATATGCCATGACTTGATTTTGCAAATTATTTCCTATCAAATCAAAGATTACATGCATGATCATGGATCAATAGGACTTTTTCTTGGGAATGGTGTTTTTTTGGTGGGAACTTTGGCTTTGAGTGTTTTTGGCTTTTTCCTTTTCTGTTTTTGTTTAGCGCGAGGCGAACAAGTCACCGATGCACATGATTTTTTTGGTTGGCAATCAAAGGGAGAGGACCACTTCAGGTCGTGCTCTGTATATGTTCAGATGTCGTCTGGTCCAAAGACCTTTCTGTATATTTCTTCTGTTTTCTTCCGATCTTTGATCGGGAATTTCCTTTTCCCTTTTTTTTCTTTCTCCCACTCTTCGGTTGGGAATTTTTTTTGTTTTCTCCCGCTCTTTTGATTGGGAATTTCCTTTCTTCTTCTTTTTTGTTTTCTTCTGAGGGCAAGGATTGACATTCTCACCCTGGGTCAAGGTTTATGGTAAGTTGGGATTTTGGCTCAAGGCTTGTAGAACGGCTGGGCATGATATATTTCAGGGTTTGGTTTGGTTCAAGAATAAAAGGGGATGTCCCACATTATTTCCATGACACAAATGCAACAATGATGATTTGGAAACTTTAAGCAAAACTAGTCATGCATACACCTATGTGGACACTCAAGTGTCGAACTTTTATGGTCATGTGATGCTAGGGCTCATGATTCATCTTCTCTATTTTAGTCAACCCAGCGTTTCCAAAATATGTTCTTTTATCAATATGTGCATTCATCCGAGTCTTATTTTGGGTGTTCGGAAAAACTTTCACAGCATTTACCCTTCAAGTGTATACACATTTTTTTTCAAAAACTGGTTATGATCAGTGAATTTTTTCAAAGAAAAGTTGGAAGTTATCTCTTTTCACACACATGTTGTTTTTTAGCCAGACAACCTTTTATTTTTATTATTTTCTTTTTTCTTTCTTTCTTTTCCTTTTCTTACTTGCTCTCTTTTCTTTTTCCTCTTTTTCCCTTTAAGTTATTTATCATTTGTTCATTTTCTCTCTCTTCTTTCTTTTTTTCTCTTTTTCTCTCTGAAAAAGTCGTGCGGACGAGGGCGCACACTACCTATTCACGTATAACCACAAGGTGAATGAGAAACGCACGAAAATGGTAAGTCATAAAATGATGACGAAATAAATGAGAGCCATAACGCCTAAAATTTCTAAGAGAAACGAGCAACAATGATAGTAATGTTAGTAACCATATGAACAAAATAGAAAATAGTAATGTCAACAGTAATATGGGCAATAACAGAAAGCGTTAATAGAAAACTAATAAAAAAACAGATGTCAAAAAATGCGGTGACCTCGGTCACGTGGCTCCGCTTCCTCCCAAGAAGCCGAGTAAATCGGTCATCTCCTCATCCATGCGGGCATCCTCTGGATCGCCGGGAGCCTCTGCAGGTGCCTCCTCTGTCTGGTCCTCGGGCCAATCCCTGGGCCATGCAACCTCAGCCCTAAACTGATCTGGAGTAGGGCACGGAAAAGGAGTGAAACCCTGGCTTTGCAGACTGAGGCTGAGCTGGTAGAGACAGTCATGGGTCTGCACATGCGCCTTGTGGTTGGCCGCCTGCTGGCGAACCAAGTGCTGTAAATACCGCTCCATGCCAAATGACCCAGCTGGATCAGCCTGGTGAGGTGGTGGCGATGCATCTGTAGCCTGCGCTGCATCACCCTGCGCCTGTCTAGGTGTGCAATACTTGTCAATGAAGGCCCGGGTGATCGGCGGTCGAATCATCTTACTAGGTGCGACGGGAACCCCGAATGACTGGCAGAGGCCCGTGATCAACGCTGGAAATCCCAGGGCCTTGTTAAACTTAACTGGGTCTAGAGGGTGCCTGATAGGCGGCATACCTGGAAATAAATAAATGGCATCAGCGATCAACTGAGCCACATGGACGCTCATCCGTGTCAGGATGGCATACACCAGCTGACACTTCGGCAGAGGGAGGTCGGAGTTATGATCGCTGGGCAAGATGTTGCTAAGCAGCAACGTCATCCACGTCTAGGTCAAGGTAGTCATGTTGGTGCGCATGATCCGCACCCGTCTCCCGGCAGCGGTCTGGGCAAAATCCTGACCTAGTATGCATAGCAGCTGGGCAATGGCCTCCTCGTCAAATCCATCGGCCCGGTTCCTTCTCTGACTATACTCGCACTCCTAGCCCTCCTCCAACACTAGCGGGTATCCCAGGAACTGGCTGAGGGCGTCTACATCAAAAGGAATCCACTAGCCCCTTACCCATGACCTCATGTCCCGCACGCCCTCCTCCGTGGGCCAAGCATTGGCATAAAACTCTAGAACAATATCCGGATCAAACTTGGCCATGGGAGTGACCAGCGACGTCCAATGCCGGCGAGCTATCTCCTCCTGGAAATCTGTGTACTCATCGTCCCTGAGCTGGACGCGTCTCTCTCGGTGGAAGGACCATCCCTTGATGGCTTCGAAACGCTGCTGGTGCTCAGCGCTCCTGAAACAATGGTTGTCGAACTCGGGAGCGGCACTAGTCCCTTCGGCCGCGGCATCCTCCCTAGATCGCTTTGCGGAAAGCTTTCTCGGAGCCATTTCCTGCGAAGACAAACACTTGGAAAGTTAGTTTACAAGAAAACACTTATTTTAAAGCAAAAACGACATGCTAATGTTTCTGATTTGGAACAAACTTGTGCACACATTTCCTTAATGTAAAACATTTATGAACATGCGTATGCATAAAATATCCTACTATTTATATCAACGTACAAGGATATTAAAAACATTCTAGTTACCACACATATGCATATTTTTTTGAAAAGAATACACATACGCGTGCTCAAGGTATTGTGTCAAAATTACACGTGTTCATATCCTAAGTATTTTGCTACCACAAACTACCTACACACATTTGAAGTATTTTATTAACATACAAAGCTTTTGTTGTTTCATTCACATTTATTTATACATTTATGCATGTTGGAGAGCCAATCTCACGTCATGCACACACTTGTATTTAAAAAGGAATTTTCATGCCATCTACATACACTTGAGGGGCAATTCCACATCATATATTCATTTGGGAAGCATCCTCGTGCCATTTTTGACATGGGTACATTTTTTTTTACAGGCTTCTTATGCTACATATTTTGAAAGGCATTTTTACACTACCTATCCTATACATACAGATTTTTGAAATGCATTATTTGCTATTCATTCACACTTTGCAAGGTATTTTTATGCCATATATTCACATATATACGTACCGTTGAAAGGTATTTTCCATGCTACCTAGGTGCAAGGTATTCCTCATGGGGCAGCCAAATTTAAATTCTAATAAAAACCTCACAAACATGTCCTAATATTCATGCCTTTTGCATTCAAAACCAAAATTTAAATTCCTAGGCATAAGTCATGCTTCCTTGCATTGAAATTAAAAGCTTGGTGATGTGCCATCATTTTCTTCTATTTCTTAAACCCTTTTTGCACCATTTTAATTACTGATTAGTCTTAATTGTCAAATTAATTAGGCAGTTCTATTATTTGGGCTCATTTAGCTAATTTGATGTTTTTAATCTAATTTTAGGAATTAATGAAACATTGGGCTTAATCTGGATTTTGGTTGTGGACTTGAAGAAGGCAAATAAAGCAGTGCTTACCTTAGTTAATTTCTAATTAGGAGATTGCAATTTTATTTTATGTGGTTCAGTGTTTATTTCATTTTGGGCCAGAATATTGTAATAGGGCCTAGTGACTTTGAGTGACTCTTTTTAAATAGCAGCCTTGGGATTTGTGGAAGGCTATTCTGTTAGACTATTATTCAGAACATAGGGTTTATGGCTTTTACATTTTTTTGGTTCTAACGCTACTGTTCACGTAATGCAATTTTCCATTTTCTGCTTCTAATTACAATTTCGTTCTTGTTTCTTCTTCTGCCTTCATTTACGTTTCTGCTTCATTTACGTTTCTGCTTCGTTTATGTTTCTGCTTTTAGTTTCATTTATGTTTTTTGTTTGAATCTATGGAAGGCTAAATATTCTGGTGTTGTTTCCTTTTGAGGACAAAGCTCAACTCTCTTTGAGGTTTCGTTTATAATGTGGCTTCCTGGCAGTTTTCCCTTCACCAGTTAACCCAAATTCGTTAACATTAATCTGTGAACGCTTCGTGTTCGATTAACAGCCTCTGAGCCTAACTTGCGTTCATGCTTAATGGACGAAGGGTTAACTGGTGTATGTGTTGCCTAATCACGTATTGACAACCCTAAGTTGATTTTCGCTTAGTAAATTGAAATAGGGTTGGATTAAGTGGTTAACTGTTAGGGACGAATTCTCCATAACCCAGGACAAGAGAATGGCTTCTAAATCAGAGGAAACAACCCGTTTTTAATATTATTAGTTTCGTATTCCAGTTTACTTGTTCTGTTCTTTAAATCACAAAACAAACAACCCCCCCCCAATCGTTACTGTTACTGCAAGTATATTATGAACATTTGGTTTATCATTGCTCGTTGGGAAACGACCTAGGATCACTTCCTAGTTACTGCATTTTCATGTTTATTTAATTCGGGTACGACCTCGATCAAATTTGGCGCCGTTCCCGGGGAGCAGTGTCCAAAGGTTCATAATAGCTAGTGTCGTGTTAGTGTTTAATTATTTCGTGTTTTATGTTTAATTGTTAGTGTTGTGTTAGTGCTTGTGTTAGTGTAGTTTAGTGTCTTGTTATTTTGTTTAGTGTATGTTCTGTTTTAGTTTTCATATTAAGCGCTTCCCCTGTTTCAGTTTTGGGTATTTTGATGTGAATAGTGTTTTGCGACGGACTTAGCGACCACTTTTGCTTGCGGCAAAACAGAGTAGTAGTAGAAATCATGTAGCAACGGATTTTAGCGACCACCCATGCTGAATTATTTAGGAGTTTTTGTTTTAGTAGCTAGGGTTGTTATTTTTGGCTGAATTTTTTTGTGGTAACTTCTTTGAATCTATATTTTGTGGGAAAAATAGCTAGAGCCTTTAGTTTGGTCAGATTTGGAAGTTCCAAAAAAGTAGCAAATTTTGTTTTTGGCAAAACTTCAAACGGCCATAACTTTTGCTCCGGTTATCAAAATCGCAATTATTAATATGTATTTGGGGTAGAAAAAAATTTCCTACGCTATGGCAGCCCGCCATAGGCCGGCTGAGGTCTCCATCATCCAAAAAAAGTGATTCTGTCAAAAGTTTTTTTATTTTTCAAGTTTTATTCACTTATTTTTCTCAACCTACCATTTTTAGCTTCCATAGTTAGACTTTGAATTTTTGTTTGAAATTTTATGTGCTACCTTCTCATCATTTTATAAGGTTGTTCACAAAATTTCAAGTCATTTGGATATCATTTGAGGGTAGTTGTAGTTCAAACCTACACCTTCATTTACATGACAAGGCAACTAGTTGTGCATGCTGAATGTAGTGTATGACTAGAGGCAATCCATCTGACTTACAACCCTTTGATCCTGAGATAGATAGGACATTTCATAGATTAGTTAGGCATCATTTTATACCTTTTGATCATCCTGAGCATTCCATTACTAGTGAATCTGTGCATTCTGTTATTAGTGATTTTGAGCATTACAATTTTGAGCATTCTGATTTTGAACATTCTGAGAACATGGCACAACCTCCACCCCGTGAGAGGACTCTAAGGGAAATGGCTGCACCTGATTTCACCTACGAAAGCTTGTGCATCCAATACCCTGATGAGGATGTCCCATATGTTCTTAAAACTGGACCGATCCATTTGCTTCCAAAGTTTCATGGCCTTGCAGGTGAAGACCCGCACAAACATCTGAAAGAATTTCATATTGTCTGCTCCACCATTAAACCCCCATATGTCCAAGAGGATTGCATATTTCTGAATGCTTTTCCTCATTCTTTAGAGGGAGTGGCAAAGGAATGGTTGTATTACCTTGCTCCAAGGTCCATCACGAGCTGGGATGACCTTAAGAGAGTATTCTTAGAAAAAATTTTCCCTGCTTCCAGGACCACGGCCATCAGGAAGGATATCTCAGGTATTAGACAACTCAGTGGAGAGAGCTTATATGAATATTGGGAGAGATTTAAAATACTATGTGCTAGTTGCCCTCACCATCAGATTTCAGAGTAGTTTCTTCTCCAAAAATTTTATGAAGGAATCAGTAATATGGAGAGAAGTATGATAGATGCTGCCAGTGGTGGAGCCCTTGGAGACATGACTCCTGCTGAAGCCAGAAACTTGATTGAGAAGATGGCTTCCAACTCCCAGCAGTTTAGCGCCAGAAATAATGCCATAATCATTAGAGGAGTGCATGAGGTAGCTACAAACTCATCTGCATCATCTGAAACTAAGAAGCTTGAAGGAAAACTAGATGCATTGGTTAACTTGGTAACCCAGCTGGCCTTGAATCAGAAATTTGTACCAGTCGCAAGAGTCTGTGGTTTATGCTCCTCTGCTGACCACCATACAGACCTCTGTCCTTCCATGCAGCAACCTGGAGCAATTGAGCAGCCTGAAGCTTATGCTGCAAACATTTACAATAGACCTCCTCAACCTCAGCAGCAAAATCAACCACAGCAGAACAATTATGACCTCTCCAATAACAGATACAACCCTAGATGGAGGAATCACCCTAATCTCAGATGGTCTAGCCCTCAACAACAACAACAGCAGCCTGCTCCTTCCTTCCAAAATGCTGCTGGCCCAAGCAGACCATACATTCCTCCACCAATCCAACAACAGCAACAGCCCCAAAAACAACAAACAGTTGACGCTCCTCCGCAACCTTCCCTCGAAGAACTTGTGAGGCAAATGACTATGCAGAACATGCAGTTTCAACAAGAGACCAGATGTAACATCCTGGAAATTTCTACCCGGAATTTTTGGAAACGATGTATTTTGAATGATTATATATATATATATATATATATAAGTATTATTCAGTGTATATGCCTATATGTTATTGGTAGAAGTAGGAATAGTGGGGGCAAGATACGCGGGTTAGGCTAATTAAGGAAGAGAAGTTCATAACTGGGAGGTTACGGGTTAATTCTTATTAATTAGTTTAAAAATCATCGTTTTGCGTGCGACTTAAAATTTAACGAAACCAACCTCTGAACCATGCTCGGGGTTTTATTCTGAGCGTTTTGATATATATATTGCTTGCTTTCGAAAACTGGCCCCGACAGACAGAGAAACGCGAAAACTGGAACCAGAGAAACGACACGCAAACCGAGGCAGGATTTTAGCATTTCAAAGGTCAGATTTTCTCACTTTTGTGGCTGAGTATGGGTCACATCAAAAGGAAAGTGGGCCTTTTTGCTCCACTCAAATGGGACATGTGGCATAGTTTATAATAAAATAATAAGAAATGAGGAAAAAGCCTTTTTAAAATTAAAAAGCAACTCTCTCTCTCTTCACTCAGCCCCACACTTTTCAGACAACTCTCTCTCTCCCTCATGTTGCCATTTTCTTCTTCTTCATTCTCCATTGAAGCTCCAAGCAAAGCTTCAACCTTTGGCCATCATTTCTGCTCCAAATTGCGAAAGGAGGGCATTTTCGGAGTCGTGAAGTGCGTGGCTACGAGTGGGACTTCGAAATTTCAGGTTTGGGTGGACTTCTTTCTCCTTTGATTTTCGTGGGTATGGGGTTTCGGGAGATATGATGGGTAGTCTTGCTAGGTTTCTGCTTCATGATGATTATTTGTGAAGAAATTGTTGAAAGTTGTTGAAATTGCCATGTTTGGATGAGTTAAACATACCCATTCTGTTTTAGGGTTTTTATGATGATGCTTGTGATGTTCATGTGCTGAAATTGCTTATGGAAACTATTAGAGATGAAGGGTAGAGTTAACCTAGGGTTAGAAAGTGAGAATGTGGTGTTGTGAGTGGAAAAAGAGTGAGGCTTTGAGAGTTGGAAGGTTAAATCTGGATTCTGTGGTAAATGGAGGTTAAAGTGAGTTAATCTTAGCTTGAAATGCCATTTAGAACATGTGAGAAAGGTTAGGCTGTGCTAGAGAGAAAAACAAATGACCAAAGTGAACCAAGAGCCATTTCTAGGGCAAAATTGGGTGTTGAGGAGTCAAATTTTGATTCGGTGGAATTTTAGGTGTAAATTCAGTTTGAGCAAGTTTAGATTGATGTTATGGACTTGTGTGAGGTGAGATTTTGCTTCAAATTTACCTCATTCTAAATTTCACTTCTCAAACCTAGAAAACCCATTGAATGGAGGGGTGTTGGACACCTAGATTCTGTGTTGCTGTGTTTTGAAGCTTGGTTTTGGGTTAGACATGATTGATACATGATTTGGGACTTGTAGGAATTGATTTGGGCAAGATTGGATGAGAGGAAGTGTGATTTTCGAAATCTGCACTTATGCAGAATTTTGCTCTCAAAATAGGTGCAGCAGAATTTTGGCTTGTGCAGAAAAATGCTTGTGTGTGGTTGGCTGTGGAAAGAGTAGTGCAGAATGAGTTGTGGATGTTTGCTAGTAGATCCCAACGGTCAAAATGTAGGCTTAAGTATTAGAGACTTCCAGTAAAATTTTCAAGTCGATCCAACAGTTAATGAACCGGAACGAAAGAATTGTTACTGGGGTCTTTAAGTGAGAAAAGTTGTGATTTGGTTGGTGTTTTCGCAGAGTTTTCTGCCTATGCTCTGTTTTTCTTGGCTGTGATAGCTTGTGCGGTTTGAATGTTGTTTTGCTTTGATGTTGTGGAAGCTTGAGAGGATTGATGGGGACCCGGTGTTGAGAGAAACGAGGATATGGGCTACGTGGGAGTACGTGAGCTCAGATGGAGGTGGACAACAGGGGATGGTGGGTTTATGCGCGCTTTGTGGATGTGGAAAACTTTTTGTGCACCATCGCCCGACCGCCACCTAGTACCACATGTGATGGGTACCCCATAATCCTACAAGCTTGAGATGAGGAAGTGTTGAAGGGTGAAACTTCCTGCTTTTATTGTTGACCACAGAGTGGTACTTGGAGATATGTCGCGGGGGTCAGGAGACCTTGGGGACGTCAGGTGGGGTGCTATTGCCCAAAACCAAGCTTGACCAATCCCGACCCAACCCGGGCATAGTCGGTCAGTGAGAACCTGTGATGTACCTAAACAGGCGAGCTCCTGGCAGTCAACAGATAAAAGGAACAAAGACCACAAAGCAAGGAGGCTTGTGGTGGCTGGCCAGCTGTGAAACTTGATTGATATGTGAGATATGGTCTCTGGTAATCGATTACCAAGGGTGGGTAATCGATTACAAGGCTTAAAAATGAAGACAGGAGGCTGAGATGGTCTCTGGTAATCGATTACCACGGGGTGTAATCGATTACCAGGCTTGAAAACGAGGTCAGGAAGCCATGAGGGCTTCTGGTAATCGATTACCAAGGGGTGTAATCGATTACCAGGCTTAAAAAGGGGACTGGGAGATAGTAGAAGCCTCTGGTAATAGATTACCAGCCTGTGTAATCGATTACACAGAGGAATGGGTCACTGGTAATCGATTACCAGGCATGTGTAATTGATTACACAGTGCATTTTTGCATATTTCATGTCCTGAGGCTGTGTAATTCAAGTTTAGCCTCTGGTAATCGATTACCAAGGCTGTGTAATCGATTACCAGAGATGAAAAGCCTTAAGATACTCCTTTTAATTTGCATGTAGTGGTTATGAGACACATTGTGCGGCGGCATAGTAGATTCTTGTGAAAGAGTCTACCCCTTTCTCTTCTTTCTTGTAGATCGTGATGGCGGCGCAGCTAATCCGTGATCGAGTAGAGATGGAGTGCCTAGAGGGAGCTTGGGAGACCCTCGAAGGCAACACGAGGTGCCGATTTCGGGGCACCATTCGATTCACGACTACTTTTTGGTGCATCCAGATGAACCTGCACGGACGCTTCAGCGCACGGTGGAGTGGATACTACCCATGCCTACACCATATCGTCCAGTGGAGCCCGTCCAAGTGATCGAGGTAACGTCATCCGAGGAAGACCCTGAGGAGGATCCCGAGGAGCTACCTCCTGAGCCTGCTGTGGATGCTCTTGACTTTCTAGAGGGCGATGAGGACCCACTTCCTGAGGTGGATTCTCCCGAGGAAGTCATGTCGGCATCTGAGGCAGATTCTACGGAGGATGGTGGCCCGGGGGAGATGCCGATCAGCGGAGGCTCTTCATCCTAGTGGACAGCTCTTTGGATTCGTTTTGTATACTTTTGAGGGTGGGTGTATCTAGGACTGACTGTTAGGTTTACTCTTTTGTTTTTGTATGGGTAGACCTGATGTATAGGCATTTGATGATTGTATACATGTGGCTGAAGCCACCACTATGAACACCTTTGCTCTGGATGACACTATGTATTTTGTAAAACTCCCATATTTTGGACAGCTTTAAATGATGAATGCATTTATGATCGATCTTGTTATTTGTAAAGAAAGCATTAGCAACTTTATTTGTAAAAGAGTTTATCGACCGTATTATATTCTTTTGTTTTCACGTGACGACCTAAAGTAATGGCTGGTACATTCTTCCTTTTGAAAAAGCAAAATAGTTTAGAGATTATGAGTGGTAAGAAAGAAATGACTCCAAATAGAGTTGTGAACTGGCCATTCAGGACTTTATAGAGAGGATTTTCCTTCTAAACCTAGTTATGGTGAAAAGAGAAAGAAATGAGAAAGAAAAAGAAAAAAAAAATTACCATGGGTTTTGTTATTTAAATTATTACTATTAAACCAGTCATTAATTTAGGGACGCCACAATTGGTGGTATCAGAGCAAAAGTTGGATTCTAGTGAACCTGTTATGGTCTTGCTGTGTGAATGTTGTGTATCTCTGAAACTTGGGAGTAGGTTTCGGGGAGTGACGTTAAGTCACACATTGTGTGTATTTCTGTCGTCTTGTCTTGAGCATGGATGTGTGACTGATTCATAGGATTGTTGTGTGTATAAGTATGTATAAAGAGAAGGATGTTGTTATAACTGTCATAGCCTGTGTGGTACACACTCTCTTTAGGATTTCTTGGGTGCTAATAGTTTCCCTACAGGATAGGTATGGCAGGACGTGGTAGGGATCAGAACCGTGATGTCCTTGATCGCATCACCGCTGTGCTGGAAACTCTAGTGCAGGAACGTGATGTGGAGCCGGCGGAGTATCGGGGACTCATGGCTTTCCGTAAGAACCACCCGCCAAAGTTCAGTGGAGACTATGATCCGGAAGGTGCTAGGTTGTGGTTAGCTGAGACGGAGAAGATTTTCGAGGCGATGGGTTGCCTTGAGGAGCATAAGGTCCTCTATGCGACATTTATGCTCCAAGGAGAGGCCGAGAATTGGTGGAAGTTCGTGAAGCCTTCATTTGTTGCACCTGGAGGCGTGATTCCTTGGAATGCCTTCAAGGACAAATTCCTGGAGAATTACTTCCCGCGAGATCTCAGGAAGCGGAAGGCGAGGGAATTTCTAGATTTGAAGCAAGGAAACATATCTGTTGGGGAGTACATGGCTAAGTTTAATGAGCTTCTGCAGTATTGGCCTCAATACCAAGATGCTCGGAATGAGGAAGATTTATGCGCTCAGTTTGAGAATGGGCTTCGGTTGGAGATCCAACAGGCGGTTAGTTATATGCAGATCATGGAATTTAATCAGTTGGTGACAAAGTGCAGGATTTTTGAAGATAAGATGAAGGAGAGGCAAGCTAGAGGCGTTGGAGGACCTCAGAGGAACCATCCTTTTAGAGGAAATGGTAATAAGAGGATAAAGCCGTATGCTAGCAGCAAGGGGAAGCAACCTATGGCTACCTCCAACATGAGCCAGTCAAGGGGGACTGGGGTACAGTGCTTTCAGTGTGGGGGACCGCATCTTAAGAGGAATTGCCCACAGCTCCAGCAGACACAATAGAGCCGTTGCTATGTTTGTGGCAAGGTGGGCCATTATGCTCGGGAATGTAGGGTGACAGGGAGACCGACGGTAACAGCCAATTCCAACACCGTCAATTGTGGACCCA
Source organism: Glycine soja (assembly GCF_004193775.1). Lineage (NCBI taxonomy): Eukaryota > Viridiplantae > Streptophyta > Magnoliopsida > Fabales > Fabaceae > Glycine > Glycine soja. The sequence goes on along the minus strand of NW_021144572.1, from coordinate 2,480 downwards.
CTAATTCCACAAGGAGCGGTAATGTTAGCAACAACAACACTAGTGGTGGAAGGCCAAAAGTACCCTCCCGGGTATTTGCTATGAGTGGTTCAGAAGCGGCTGCCTCCGACGATTTGATACGGGGTAAGTGTTTGATTGCTGATAAACTACTAGATGTACTTTATGATTCAGGTGCCACGCATTCTTTCATATCTCATGCATGTGTAGAGAGGTTGGGGTTATGTGCGACGGAGTTGCCATATGACATGGTGGTGTCTACTCCAACGAGCGAGCCTGTAACCACCTCTCGGGTGTGTTTGAAGTGTCCTATAATTGTTGAGGGTCGATCTTTTATGGTGGATTTGATTTGCCTACCTTTAGCTCATCTAGATGTGATCTTGGGGATGGATTGGTTATCTACTAACCATATCTTTCTAGACTGCAAGGAGAAAATGCTAGTGTTTGGTGGGGATGTAGTCCCAAGTGCATCTTTGAAAGGGGATGCGGCCAACGAAGGAACGGGTGATGTTCGAACTTACATGGTGTTGTTCTCTATGTATGTGGAAGAGGACGCTGAAGTTAGTAGTATACCGGTGGTGGCAGAATTTCCAGAAGTTTTTCCTAACGACATTTGTGAATTGCCACCTGAGAGAGAAGTGGAATTCATTATTGACTTGGTGCCTGGGGCGAATCCAGTGTCGATCGCGCCTTATAGAATGTCTCCGGTAGAACTAGCAGAGGTGAAGGCACAAGTACAGGATCTTTTGAGCAAACAATTTGTTCGTCCAAGTGCATCACCGTGGGGAGCACCGGTCTTGTTGGTTAAAAAGAAGGATGGAAGTATGAGGATGTGTGTAGACTACCGGCAGTTAAACAAGGTCACTATCAAGAACAAATATCCTCTACCAAGGATAGATGATTTGATTGACCAATTGAGGGGAGCAACGGTATTTTCAAAGATCGATCTGCGATCGGGGTATCATCAAATTCGAGTTAAGAAGGAAGATATCCCAAAAACTGCGTTTCGGACCCGGTATGGGCACTACGAGTATTTAGTCATGCCATTTGGAGTGACTAATGCTCCGGCTATTTTCATGGATTATATGAACCGTATATTCCATGATTACTTGGATCAGTTCGTGGTTGTATTCATTGATGATATCCTAGTGTATTCGAGGAATAAGGAAGAGCATGAGAAGCACTTGAGGATTGTGTTGCATATCCTGAGGGATAGGAAGTTGTTCGCCAAACTGTCGAAATGTGAATTTTGGTTGGAGAAAGTGCAGTTCTTAGGGCACGTGATTTCTAAGGACGGGGTTGCGGTGGATCCGAACAAGGTGGAGTCGGTTATGGAGTGGCAACAACCAACAACTCCAACGGAGGTTCGAAGTTTCTTGGGGTTAGCTGGCTATTATAGAAAATTCATTGAAGGATTTTCTAAATTGGCATTGCCTCTAACTAAGTTGACTCGTAAGAATGAGAAGTTTGTCTGGAATGAGAAGTGTGATCAAAGTTTCCAAGAGTTGAAGAGGTGGTTGACGACAGCTCCAGTGTTAATTTTGCCCGACCCTAAGAGACCATTTGAAGTGTATTGCGATGCAAGCGGGCAAGGCCTGGGGTGTGTGTTGATGCAAGAGGGAAGAGTAGTGGCTTATGCTTCACGTCAATTACGTCCTCATGAAGTTAACTATCCGACCCATGACTTGGAACTAGTAGCGGTGGTCTTTGCTTTAAAGATTTGGAGGCATTATTTGTACGGTACTCGTTTTGAAGTTTTCAGTGATCACAAGAGTCTCAAATACTTGTTCGATCAGAAGGAACTCAATATGAGACAACGAAGATGGATGGAGTTCCTCAAGGATTATAATTTTGGACTTTCCTACCATCAAGGAAAGGCTAATGTAGTAGCCGATGCGCTAAGCCGGAAATCTTTACATGTTGCAACTATGATGAGCTTGGAGCAGAGATTGATAGAGGAGTTCCGAGATTTGAATCTAGCAATCGAGATGCGACCCAAGAGCTTATTTGTGGGAGCATTGCAGATCACCAATGAATTTGTAGATCACATACGCGAGGCTCAAGGGGATGACCCGTTTTTGCAAGGCAAGGTGTTAGATATAATGGGGGATAAGGGTGTGGAGTTTGAGAAGGACACAATCGGGTTAATTAGATTCAAGGGGAGGATATGTGTGCCATCTTTAGATGATTTGAAGGTTAAGATCTTGGAAGAAGCGCATAAAAGTCGTCTTAGTTTCCATCCAGGAATGACTAAGGTTGAGCAAGATGTAGCTGAATATGTAGCAAGATGTCTGACATGTCAAAAGGCTAAGGTTGAGCACCAGCGACCATCGGAGAATTGAAGCCATTGGAAATTCCGGAATGGAAATGGGAGAGCATATCTATGGATTTTGTATCTAGTTTGCCCAAGACTAGTTGTGGGCATGATGCTGTGTGGGTCATAGTTGATCGACTCACCAAATCTGCTCATTTATTCCGGTGAA